>NC_091589.1:2869519-2874519 GCF_042767895.1 Penaeus vannamei
GCTGGGGGAGTAGGGAGGGGAAGGGGTTTGGGCTGGGAGAGGAGGGGGAGGGGAAGGGGAAGGGGTTGGGGCTGGGAGAGGGGGGGGAAGGTGTTGGGGTTGGGGGATGGGGGGAGGGAAGGCGTTGGGGCTGGGAGAGGGGGGAGGGGAAGGGGTTGGGGCTGGGGAGAGGGGGGGGAAAGGAGTTGGGGCTGGGAGAGGGGGGGAGGGGAAGGGGTTGGGGCTGGGAGAGGGGGGGGAAGGGGAAGGTGTTGGGGCAGGGGGAGTAGGGAGGGGAAGGGGTGGGGGCTGGGAGAGAGGGGGAGGGGAAGGGGTTGGGGCTGGGAGAGGGGGGGGAGGGGAAGGGGTTGGGGCAGGGGGAGTAGGAGGGGAAGGGGTTGGGGCTGGGAGAGGGGGGAGGGGAAGGGGTTGGGGCTGGGAGAGGGGGGAGGGGAAGGCGTTGGGGCTGGGGCTGGGGGAGTAGGGAGGGAAAGGGGTTGGGCCTGGGGGAGTAGGGAGGGGAAGGGGTTGGGGCTGGGAGTAGGGAGGAGGAGGGGAAAGGAGTTGGGGCTGGGGGAGGGGGGAGGGGAAGGGGTTGGGGCGGGGGCTGGGAGAGGGGGGGAGGGGAAGGGGTTGGGGCTGGGAGAGAGGGGGAGGGGAAGGGGTTGGGGCTGGGAGGGGAGGGGGAGGGGAAGGGGTTGGGGCTGGGAGAGGGGGGGAGAGGAAGGGGTTGGGGCTGGGGAGAGGGGGGCAGGGGAAGGGGTTGGGGCTGGGGGAGTAGGGAGGGGAAGGGGTTGGGGCTGGGAGAGGGAGGGGAGGGGAAGAGGTTGTGGCTGGGAGAGGGGGGAGGGGAAGGGGTTGGGGCTGGGAGAGGGGGGGGGAGGGAAGGGGGTTGTGGAGAGAGGAGGTGGAGTGGTGAGGGAAAGAAGGGCCGAAGAGGGAGGAGGGGAAGGGAGGTGTGTAAGGAGAGGGGCGGAGAGAAGGGGTGTGGAGAAGGGGTGGGGCGAAGGTGGTGTGGAGAAGGGGTGGGGCGAAGGGAGGTAGGGAGAAAGGGTTGACGAGGTACCAAGGTCAAGTGTGGGTGACTTTAAGGTTCCTCCCGGGAGTCTATATATAGGGCCCGTCTACGGACACGCCTTCAGTCATCTGTCTTTGGGCGCTGCGGGGGGGGGGGGGGGTTGCGCCTCGGAAGGACTAGCACATGCACAAGCACACGCGCATTCTTAACGCCCTCTCGTATGCTTACCTACCTACCTACATATATACCTACCTACATGTATACCTGCCTACATGTACACCTACCTGCATGTATACCTGCCTACATATATACCTACCTACATGTATACCTACCTACATGTATACCTGCCTACATGTATACCTACCTACATGTATACCTACCTACATATATACCTACCTACATATATACCTACCTACATGTATACCTACCTGCATGTATACCTACCTGCATGTATACATACCTACATGTATACCTACCTGCATGTATACCTACCTGCATGTACACCTACCTGCATGTACACCTACCTACATGTATACCTACCTACATGTATACCTACCTACATGTATACCTACCTACATATATACCTACCTACATACATACCTACCTACATGTATACCTACCTACATGTATACCTACCTACATGTATACCTACCTACATGTATACCTACCTACATGTATACCTACCTACATGTATACCTACCTACATGTATACCTACCTACATGTATACCTACCTACATGTATACCTACCTACATGTATACCGTATACCTACCTGCATGTATACCTACCTGCATGTATACCTACCTGCATGTATACCTACCTGCATGTATACCTACCTACATGTATACCTACCTACATGTATACCTACCTACATGTATACCTACCTACATATATACCTACCTACATGTATACCTACCTACATGTATACCTACCTACATGTATACCTACCTACATGTATACCTACCTACATGTATACCTACCTACATGTATACCTACCTACATGTATACCTACCTACATGTATACCTACCTACATATATACCTACCTACATGTATACCTACCTACATATATACCTACCTACATATAATATACATATATACATATACACATACACACACACACACACACACACACACACACACACACATATATATATATATATATATATATATATATATATATATATATATATATATATATATATATATATATATATATATATAGTCCCGCACTATACAAGCATATACATGAACACAACATACATAAGATAAAGAAAAACCTTCCACACCCAGGGAGCATATTTTATAAGCACATACTCTCTTCCTCGCAAACTCGTGGTGGTTACGTAGAATCTGTGACGTCATGAAGGTGATGCCGGGAGGGGGGGTGGGGTGGGGGATTGGCGATCCGATGAATTTACAGTATTTTCCCTCTTTTTTTTCTTCTTCTTCCTCCTCCTCTTTTCTTCCTTCCCTTCCTTTATTATCTCCCCCTTTTCTCTAGGTCCCTTTGATTACCTCCCTCTCTTCCGCTCTCATCTGCCCTTCCCTTCTTTCCTTTTCTTCTTTCTCTCCCTTCCTTCCTTTTCTTCTTTCTCTCCCTTCCTTCCTTTTCTTCTTTCTCTCCCTTCCTTCCTTTTCTTCTTTCTCTCCCTTCCTTCCTTTTCTTCTTTCTCTCTCTTCCTTCCTTTTCTTCTTTCTCTCTCTTCCTTCCTTTTCTTCTTTCTCTCCCTTCCTTCCTTTTCTTCTTTCTCTCCCTTCCTTTCTGTGTCTTTCTTATTTCCCCCCCTTTTCTCTCTGCTTTCCCTTTCCCCCCTTCCTCCTTCTTCTCCTCCTCCTCCTCCTCCCTTCCTCCTCCCTCCCCCCTCCCCTCTCCTTTCCTTTCCCCTTTCTTTCCCGGTCTATCTCCCCCCCCCTCCCTCCCTCTTTTCCTTCCCTCATGCCCGCCGCACATACAACGATATTGCATCATCCACCCAATATAAGACTACTTGGTTGGCACGGAAAGTTCGGGAGAGGGGGTGGGGTTGGTGGTAGGGTTGGGGTGGGGGTTGGTGGTAGGGTTGGGGTGGGGGGTAGAGACCATTGTTTACATTCGTGAGATGCTCTTGCTTCGATGAAGAGTGTTTGTGGCTCTCTCCCTTCTGCATTCGTGGCTCTCTCTGTTAGGGAATGCGTGGCACGATCCCTTCGGGCATTCGTGGCTCTCTCTATTAGGGCATGCATGGCACTTTCCCTAAGGGCATGCGTGGCACTCTCACTAAGGGCATGCGTGGCACTCTCCCTAAGGGCATCCGTGGCACTCTCCCTAAGGGCATGCGTGGCACTCTCCCTAAGGGCATGCGTGGCACTCTCCCTAAGGGCATGCGTGGCACTCTCCCTAAGGGCATGCGTGGCACTCTCCCTAAGGGCATGCGTGGCACTCTCCCTAAGGGCATGCGTGGCACTCTCCCTAAGGGCATGCGTGGCATTAGGGCATGCATGGCTCTCTCTCCTAAGGGCATTCGTGGCAGTCTACCTTGGGGCATGCGTGGCACTCTCTCTTGGGCATTCATGGCACTCTCCCTTGGGGCATGCGCGGCTCTCTCCCGTGGGCAGTTGCCTCCTTCAGGAATGGGTGTCTGGCACAATCTCTTGCGGAATTTCATGCAGCGCCAAAAATCCCGGCAGAGGGCGTTGGATGCCCCTGGGGGATGGACCAGAATCCACACACGTTGCGAAGGATGGTGATGGCCATGCCTGTGATGTAACTGGGTAGGAATATAGGCCTATGCGGTATTTATACTTGATTTGTTTTTTTCTATTCGTATAGGAAAGGCCAGTCAGTGACAGATGTAAAAAGAATATATTTTTTTATTTGTTTATTTTATTTTATTTTATTATGGCCGGCTCATACCATGATTTAGGGTTACTGGATGGCTCTGTACCCTATGACCCCTACAAGGTGACGCAGCTGCTGTACAGAAGCATCTATGGATGAGAGTAAATAATTCGACGGTGCAAGTTTCTGATTGTGAATTTATTCACTACTCACTCGTCTCCCAATGATTGTTCACAATTCATTTTTGTGTGGAAGATGCTATAAATAGGAGAGGGGGGGGGGGGTCTGTCCAAGGTCGTTACGTGGAAATGAGAAGTCAGCGCTCGATCTCTCTCGTCTGTCTTTTGGTTTGAGTGCCTGTCTCTGATTGTCTGGTGCCTGTCGGTCATCATAAACAGTATTGACCTTCTATGTGGACACTGGCGGGGCAGGGTATAGACTACTTATAAGGCTTCACTCTTTCTTCTTAAGAGTTACACACGCGAGTAGAAATCAACACGAGCGAGAGTCTGGTCATTGCGGGGTGCGGTCCCTGGCTCGCCAACCCCGGCGAGGACGCAGCCACGGGCGGCGAGCGGAGAGGCTGGGTCGCTCTCGGAGAGGATTCGAGTCTTGAGTGAGTCCTGAGACAGAGGCCAAGCTGGGTCGCCTTATATCCCTGACGAGTGAGGCTTCGGAGCGATGGGAGCCAGCAGGCGTGGGGTGTGTAGGTCGAATCGTCCATGCGGGGTGGAACAACAGGGAGCTTGCATTGATGCAGTGTGCTATGAAGTATGTTATAGCCGTCCTTTTTTGTTGAGTGAGAGATAGGGAAGAAGAAAGGAAAGGAAGGAAGAGGAAGAGGGGAAGGGAATGAGAATAAGGGAAATAAAGATGAAGGAAGAAAGGCTTGGAGAAAGAGGGAGGGAGGAAAAGGGGAGAGAGAGATGGTGGAAGAGGGTGCGAGTGATGAAGAGGAAGAGAGGGAGTGAGGAAGAGAAGGAAGGAGTGAGGAAAAGGGAGAGAGAGATGGAGGGAGAGGAAGAGATGGAGGGAGAAAGAAGATAGGGATGCAAGAGAGTGAGAGGGTGGGAAGGAGTGTGAGAGAGGAAGGGAGAGATGGAGACAAATAGATAATAAAGAGAGAGAGAGGGAGAGGGAGGTAGGTAGGTAGGTAGGTAAGGGATAAGGAGCGTCACCCATACA
>NC_091589.1:2879519-2882019 GCF_042767895.1 Penaeus vannamei
AGAAAAAGAGAGATGTGAGAGAAAGAGAGAGTGAGAGAAAGAGAGAGTGAGAGAAAGAGAGAGTGAGAGAAAGAGAGAGTGAGAGAAAGAGAGAGTGAGAGAAAGAGAGAGTGAGAGAAAGAGAGAGTTGAGAGTTGAGAGTTGAGAGAGAGATAAAGATAAAGATAAAGATAAAGATAAAGATAAAGATAAAGATAAAGATAAAGATAAAGATAAAGATAAAGATAAAGATAAAGATAAAGATAAAGATAAAGATAAAAAGATAAAGAGGAAGAAGAAGAAGAGAGAACGAGAAGAGAGACAGGCACACACACACACACGATACCCTGCCTGCATACGTGCCAGAGTGCCCAGCAGTGGCCTGCCTTCGGGAATAGCGCTCCGTTATAAGAGTGTCACTAAAAAGGATATTCCTCGGAGAGACGAAGAGGGGAGGAGGGAAGGGCAAGGGGGAGTGGGAGGGGAGGAGGGAAGGGCAAGGGGGAGTGGGAGGGGAGGAGGGAAGGAGCAAGGGGGAGTGGGAGGGGAGGAGGGGAAGGGCAGCAGGGGAGTGCGGAGGGGGAGGAGGGAAGGGGCAAGGGGGAGTGGGAGGGGTGGAGGGAAGGGCAAGGGGGAGTGGGAGGGGTGGAGAGAGGGAAGGGCAGGGGAGGTGGGAGGGGAGGAGGGAAGGGACAGGGGGAGTGGGAGGGGAGGAGGGAGAGGGACAAGAGGGGAGTGGGGAGGGAGGGAGGGAAGGGCAAGGGGGAGTGGGAGGGAGGAGGGAAAGGGCAAGGGGGGAGTGGGAGGGGGAGGAGGGAAGGGGAAGGGGGGAGTGTGAGGGAGGGAGGAGGGGAAGGGCAAGAAGGGGGAGTGGGAGGGGGAGGAGGGGAAGGGCAAGGGGGAGTGGGAGGGGGTGGAGGGAAGGGCAAGGGGGAGTGGGAGGGGGGTGGAGGGAAGGGCAAGGGGGGAGTGGGAGGGGAGGGAGGGAAGGAGCAAGGGGGAGTGGGAGGGGTGGAGGGGAGAGGGGGCAAGGGGGAGTGGGAGAGGGAGGAGAGAGGGAAGGGCAAGGGGGAGTGGGAGGGGGTGGAGGGGAGGGCAAGGGGGAGTGGGAGGGGTGGAGGGAAGGGCAAGGGGGAGTGGGAGGGGGAGGAGGGAAGGGGAAGGGGGAGTGGGAGGGGTGGAGGGAAGGGCAAGGGGGAGTGGGAGGGGTGGAGGAGGAAGGGCAGAGGGGGAGTGGGAGGGGTGAGAGGGAAGGGCAAGGGTGAGTGGGAGGGGAGGGGTGGAGGGAAGGGCAAGGGGGAGTGGGAGGGGGTGGAGGGAAGGGCAAGGGGGAGTGGGAGGGGAGGAGGGAAGGGCAAGGGGGAGTGGGAGGGGGGGGTGGAGGGGAAGGGCAAGGGGGAGTGGGGAGGGTGGAGGGAAGGGCAAGGGGGAGTGGGAGGGGAGGAGGGAAGGGCAAGGGGGGAGTGGGGGAGGGGAGAGGAGAGGGAAGGGCAAGGGGGAGTGGGAGGGGTGGAGGGAAGGGCAAGGGGGGAGTGGGAGGGGAGTGAGGGAAGGGCAAGGGGGAGTGGGAGGGGGTGGAGAGGGGGAAGGGCAAGGGGGAGTGGAATGGGGTGGAGGGAAGGGCAAAAGGGGGGAGTGGGAGGGGGTGGGAGGGAAGGGCATGGGGAGTGGGAGGGGTGGAGGGGAAGGGCAAGGGGGAGTGGGAGGGGGAGTGAGGGGGAAGGGCAAGAGGGGAGTGGGAGGGGAGGAGGGAAGGGCAAGGGGAGTGGGAGGGGGAGGGAGGGAAGGGCAAGGGGAGTGGGAGGGGGAGGAGGGAAGGGCAAGGGGGAGTGGGAGGGGAGGAGGGAAGGGCAAGGGGAGTGGGAGGAGGGAGGAAGGGCAAGGGGGAGTGGGAGGGGTGGAGGGGAAGGGCAGGGGGAGTGGGAGGGGAGGAAGGGAGGGAAGGGCAGGGGAGTGGGGAGGGGTGGAGGGAAGGGCAAGGGGGAGTGGGAGGGGTGGAGGGAAGGCAAGGGGGAGTGGGAGGGGAGGGAGGGAAGGGCAAGGGGAGTGGGAGGGAGGAGGGGGTAGGGCAAGGGGAGTGGGAGGGGGGTGAGGGAAGGGCAAGGGGGGTGGAGGGGTGGAGGGAAGGGCAAGGGGGAGTGGGAGGGGTGGAGGGGGAAGGGGCAAGGGGGTGGGAGAGGTGGGAGGGAAGGGGAAGGGTATGTGGGGGGGTGGAGGGAAGGGCAAGGGGAGTGGGAGGGGGTGGAGGGAAGGGCAAGGGGGAGTGGGAGGGGGTGGAGGGAAGGGCAAGGGGAGTGGGAGGGGTGGAGGGAAGGGCAAGGGGGAGTGGGAGGGGGTGGAGGGAAGGGCAAGGGGGGAGTGGGAGGGGGAGGAGGGAAGGGCAGGGGAGTGGGAGGGTGGAGGGGAGGGAGGGGGAGTGGGAGGGGTGGAGGGAAGGGCAAGGGGGAGTGGGAGGGAGGGAGGGAAGGGCAAGGGGGAGTGGGAGGGGGAGGAGGGAAGGGCAAGGGGGAGTGGGAGGGGG
>NC_091589.1:2897019-2912019 GCF_042767895.1 Penaeus vannamei
ATGTCCGCATTCTAAATTACAAACAGCAGATACCCAAAAATTGACCCTTAATGTACTGATATTTGATTAACCCATAAAAAGAAATATTAATTAATACTTTTTCTTTGTAAGTTGTTAGAATATTGTGTACCCATCATCTCCTTTCCTTCTGTTTGTGAGGTCTGTATTTTTGTTGAGTAGCATTCTATAAATGACCTTGTTAATAGCTTTGATGAAATCCAAGCATATAATATGTTAGCCTTTTTGGTCTTTGCTAAGAACTGCATTATGAATTTTAGTGATTTTGGATTTGTGTTAGACATGATCTACCCCATATGGAATTTGTACTGTCTTGTTTCTTTGTTGTTGTTGTTGTTTTTTTGTTTTTTTGTTTTTTATACAGGACACTTTCTCTGCTTATCCTTTCAACTAGTTTTATAAAGTGAGATGTTAGTGTTACTGGTCTGGAGACGATACTTCTGTGTAGTGTAACGGTTAGCGTTCTTATCTAGCAATCTTGCTGACCTGCGTTCAATCCTGCGTGCTGCCAGGGGATGGTAACCCTGGCCATTCCTTGCACACGGGGAGATTTAGAAGCATGATAAAACAGACAGCATGTCCTAGCAAAGAATATCCATGTAACAAATGGAATCAAGACTAAATCTTAAATTGTAATCTTAATCTTCTCTCCTTCAGTGTATGTGGAATAATTGTCATGCATTGACTTTTATTACTTGAGGGATGCCCTTTTCATTGAAAATTATATCAGTGAGTTTCATTGTGAAATGGTTATCCAATGTTCAGGGCCTATTTTAGGTACACTTAGATTACACCAGTAGTATTTTGGGGACTTCAACCATTTCCTTGGATTTGGTAGATGAAGCATTCTCATTTCCACTTTTATAATCAAAAGTAGAGAGATGATACAGTTTATGGATTCAATTGCTATTTTTTCTTCAACATTCTTTTGGTTACAAATTGAATTATCTGCTTCTCATCTTATCCCTTCTTATTGTGTCATGGTCCCTCATCACATTTAGCTTTCTTACCCCATTCTTCTTGATTCTCAGCGGTATTTTTCAATCTTGGTTTAAGTTTTTTGTTTTTCTTTTCTTTTTTTTGGGTCTACAAGCATCAGGGAACTTCTGCATCATATGAACGGGTATTTGTAGGTCTTAATTTTGTGCTAGTGCTTCTTCTAGTGATTTATTTATCATTTACCAGGCAATTTGGTCATGGTTGAAGTTCCCTGCTTCTGCTACTTGTTTTTTTTTTTCAATATTTACACGTCTTTTTAACTTTGCAACGTGAATTCAATGTTGTTATGGTTTGATTGCACTGTATGATTGGTTGTACATTATTTATGTCTTCCGAGCATACAAAAACAAGGTCAAGCACATTTATCCCCTTGCAGTAATTTTGATTATTTGGTTAAGGTTGAAAATCTCTTCAAAATCTAGAATCACCAAGTGTTGTTTCTCATCTCTGGTAGCATTTACTTGTCATTTGATTTTCATTGTTCGGTTAAGAAGAAATTAAAATTGCTCAGTATAATAATGCTACGGATTCTCATTGTTGTCTTGATGTAATTGACTAACAGTATTTAAACTTTCATAAAAGAAAAAACCTATTGAGTCAGATGGTCATGACAACATTTAATTCTCATTTCTCTGATCATTACTCCATTTCTTATTTCAGTATATTATATACTAGAAGTACCTCCTGTGCTTCTAGCATCTCTGCCTTTCCTTAATATTATCTCAAGTCATTAATTTTTCTTTCTTCAGTTTGAGTGAATATTTCTCTTTTTTGTATTTCCAATATTTTTAAGTGCATTTGCTTCATTTGGTTTGCTTGTAGTATACCAGAGCGTTCCATGTTTTTTTTTTTTGTGGTTTTCTCTTAATTTATTTGTTTAACTGTTTTGTTTTGTTTTCTCGCTGTTAATCTAGGTCAGGGCTATCCATATTCCTTTTAGCTTTTCCATTTTGTCATGTTTGTTGCTCTCATCTACCTTTTTTTTTTATCTAGGTTAATCTTAATTGGCATTGGTCTTAAGGTTTCTTAAAATTGTCTACTTGCTATGATATTTTTTTTATTTTTCATGCCCTGTCATTTTCTATTTTTCAAGATTACTCAATTCCTATTCTCCTATAGTTTAGATGAAAATTCTTGGTTACAAATCTGTTATTTCATTTCTTATTTTACCTTTTTATCTTTTGGTTTCTGGTGTTTTTAGTACAGCTGAAGTCATTGGCTTTTTCTAATTTATTGGTCAGAAAAGTTTTTTGTTTTCTTCTGGGTGGCATAACTTAACTGCCTGGCCATTTTGCTTAAAAGTCTGCTCCTTCACTTGTTTTTCATTTCTCATAGTCGTCTCTACATTTTTTGTTTTCTGGCGAGATTCATTGTATTTTAGGGAATTTGTATATTCATTCTTTTTTAGTTTCACAGTCCACATCTCATCTTTAGTTGTCTTTTTCTATCTCATTGAACTCTGAATAGAAAAAATTATTGATATACATAGGTTAATTTGATAAGACTTACTGAAAAGGATTGTAAATGACTACCAGTGATGAGTTGTTTTGTTTTAAAATGGCTATAAGTTAGATTCACATTTAAGCTAAAATATCGTCTGTAATTTATCAAAAATATATCTGTCTTTTTGAATGGTGATTTTATTACAATATATATTTTTTCTTTAAGTGTCTCCTTTTGTATGTGATGGTTCTCTGTCTTACTAAAAGAATACGGTTTTGAAAACCAAGAATAACCACTGTATTTTGAGGTTCTTTTCAATACTGTTATATGTCACCTTTATTGATAAAGTCATCCCATTGCTGCATGGTGCGTGAACTGTCCAATGGAGTTTTGTTTTGAATTTTGTTTACACGTAGATAGCCTCACTAGTGTTCAGTCACCAAGGAATCAATGAGTAGGCCCAATGTGATATCCCAGTTCTTTAACTTTATTGGAAAATGTTTTTTTCTAATATTATTTGTATTGATACTTTTGTAATCAGCAGAAGAGAAAACAGATGAGATAGGTCGGACTAGCAGTTGACTTCTTGGTGACTAAGCTCTTATTGTAAATAGAATTAATAACGTAGAAATCACAGTGGATATGGCATGTACATTCATGCTATCTCAGGTGGCAGTTGGTATATTTAAAGCCATCTTTATATCTATGTATATATATATATCTTCTCTTTATCATTACCATTACCATTACCATTACAATTACAATTACATGACATTTACCATTACCATTATCATCATCCAGTACCCTTGTAGTTATTGATATGATATGTATCACTCTTAACCTGTTGGATCAGGGTATCTAGTGGACTAAAATCTGGGCAGTGGCTTACTTGAGTAATGATTTTAGGAGTGTGGCTTGTAGGCCTGGCCCACATGCAGTCATTTGTTGTGTCAAGATTACTTGCCTCCTCTTTGCAATGTTGTTTTCAGCATGTGTTATTTGCCAGTTTGCCCTGGTTTGGTAGTCTACAATTCTGTGCAGTAACATTAGTAATGAGTATCCGTATTATTTGTTTGATTTTCTAAGATCTACGTATAATTCAATTTTCTGTAACACACACTGAGCTGCTTGTCATGGTAGGCAGTGATAGGACCTTGAGCATAGAAAGAGCGTCCTCCCAGAAGCTGGGAGTCTTCCAGCCATGGCTCATGGAAGGTACATTCCACCTGCATTCACAGGTGGAGATGATGCAAGAGCCCCTTCCTAATTGATATTCCAGTCTTATAATTTTTTCATTATATTTCTGTATTCATGATGAGTCATTACTGGCATCCTGGCCCTCAGTCAATTTTTTTTCATGATGTCACATTGTAAAAAAAAGTTCATGACTTGACAGTCATATGATGCAGGCACATTGGGTTAATAATCCCTTGAGGAAAATGATAAACAGTTTAATCATAAACTAAATATGTTTGTACTGGATAACAGATTTATTCCATTCTGGAGTGGGCTCAAGTGTTTTCATAACAAGAATTATACTTCCAATTTTATGTCAGATTCCAATCCAGTAATATTTCTCTTCATCAAAGATTATTTGAAGTGGTTATTATAAACAAGAATCAAATTTGTAGTTTTAATAGATTTCTTAAATACTCGTTACGAGTTTGTTGTCTTTCCTAGGAGATACGAAATGAGATTGACCCTTGTTGTAAGTATTGCTGGGCCACACACCAAAGTATGAACTACTTTCATTAACAAGTTATCCTTTGTAGTCTGTTTCATGTGTCCAGGCATGATCACACTTGGTACCGAAATCTAGCGTGAGTGCAGCACTAGTACCGTGGCTTCTCCTGACCTTACTGACCTAGCATAAACCACAGTGGTGCCTGCTGTTGACAATACCTGTAGATTGTCACCTTTATGCCCCTTAGACAAGGTGTTTACAGTGTCTGTTGTCCCCACCATATGTCTAACACCACACACTGTAGTTTCAATGGAATGTGGAGTTATCCTGAACTATCATTCCACCCACCATGCAACTGTTGAAAAATCAGTACCATGGAGTATATTGGTTTCCTTGGATCAGGATTACCTCAAGAATACTACTTCATTAAATGTAGCCAATGACATATTGATGATAGTATTGATAAAAATTATTGATATTGATATTAACCATTTGGTGACCATGATATCATAAAAAAGAAAATTATTTGATGGCCCACTGATGTGAGTATACTGTCATAGAAAAATTTGGCTGAGGGCAAGTATAACGCAAATAACTCGTCACAACAGTTAGAGCTCTTGGACGGTGATTAGACTCCGTGGGCATTTAGGAAAGAGCTTTTGCATTATTTCCAACAGTAAATGGGTGTGGAATGTACCATCCATAAGCCACGGCTGAAAGAAAGCCAGGGTCAGGGAGGGCACTATTTCCATGCTCATGATCCTGTTCCTGCATGCCAGGACTGGTGACACAAAGTGTATTATAGGGAAAAAAAAAAAAAAAAAAAAAAAATTATATATATATATATATATATATATATATATATATATATATATATATATATATATATATATATATATATATATATATATATATATATTTCAAAATGTTACTTATTTTTGTTATCATTGCACAGAGTTACTGACTACTTTGAGCTATGATATGGAGTCTGCTCAAGGAAAACAGTTTATTTCCATCTTAATGCAGCATATCAAATGATAAATACAGACCGCACACCCAAGAGAGTTGCCACTCAAGTAATGCTAATGACTGAATTTTGGGCTATGTGTGGGCTGCAAGGTGCCTGGATCATATTAGTATTGATATATGATAATGATTATAATGTTGATGATATTAATGTTAATATTGACAATGGTAATGATGATGATAATAACAATAATAATGATTATGATAATGATAATAATGATATTGATATTGATATTATTATTGTTTTTATTGTTATTATTGCTATCATCATCATCATCATCATTATTGTTATTGATATTATTTATTTTCTTATCATCATCATCATCATTGTTATTATTGTTATTGATATTATTTATTTTCTTATCATCATTGTTATTATTGTTATTGATGTTATTGTTATTATTTGTTTTCTTATCATGATCATCATCATTATTGTTACTGATATTATTTATTTTCTTATCATCATCATCATCATCATTATTATTGTTATTGATATTATTTATTTTCTTATCACCATTATCATCATTGTTATTATTGTTATTATTTATTTTCTTATCATCATCACCATTATTGTTATTTTTATTATAAATATAATCTTTACTGACAGGATTGTAGTTACTTTTATTATTGTTTTGTAATTTTATTGTTGGTAGCCTTATTTTGTCAATTATCAATTATTATTATTATTATTATTATTATTATTATTATTATTATTATTATTATTATTATTATTATTATTATTATTGTTATTATTATTATTATTGTTACTATTGTTAGGGTTAGTTTTAAAATTTGTGTTAAATGTTACTTTTGATTAATAGTGTAACTTTTAGAAGTAGTAGTAATATAAATTTGATCATTATAAATGTAATTTTCATAGTTGCTTATTATTATTATTATTGTTATTGTTGTTGCCGTGATTATTGTTATTATTATTTCTTGATTTCTTGCAGTTTTTTGTTTTCATTCATCTTTATTAAAGTCATTACTGTATTTCCAACTCGTGCAGTTCAACATAGATGAGGAGGCGGGTAAGCGAGGCATCTATCACAGGTACTGCATGGAGCGTTGTGCGGTCCACCTTTCCAACACCTTCACCACCGTCTCAGAAATCACGGGTGTTGAAGCAGAGCACCTCCTCAAGCGCAAGCCGGACATCATCACCCCTAATGGTCTCAACGTCAAGAAGTTTGCCGCCTTGCACGAGTTCCAGAACATGCATGCTATCTCGAAGGAAAAGATCAACGACTTTATCCGAGGGCATTTCTACGGGTAGGTCTCTTGCAGATGGATTCAAAGGGGCTGGTTGATGGGAAGCAAAAGAGAGAGAGACAAGAAGAGAGAACGTGTGAGACTGAAAGAGGTTCTAGAAAGGAGGGTAGAAAGAGAGAGAAAAGGCGAAAAAGCATGACTGAGTGCCTGAGAGTTGATTGAACAAGAGGTTTTAGATTTCCCTGGTCTTTTTGACCCGTGCTTGCTTTTTAGTTCAGATATGAATAGGGTTGATCTTGTATGTTTTGGTTCATTGTGAGTCGCAAAAGATGTTTTTCACAAGAATTACTTTCGGGGGACTTTAAGGGGTTATAAGACCTTTTTCCTATTGAAATATCTATCTATCTAACTATATATATATATGTGTATATAATTTTTTTCTTCTTCTTCTTTTTAGTCTTACTGACCATTAAAGATCAAATTCTCATCTTTCATTACAGGCACATGGACTTTGACCTCGACAAGACCCTATATTTCTTCATTGCAGGAAGGTATGAGTTTGGCAACAAGGGAGCCGACTTGTTCATTGAAGCTTTGGCTAGGTTGAATCACTACATGAAGGTAAGGCAACTCATTGTTTCATGAGAGTTTCATGAGAGTTAAATTTGGTTGCAGTAGGTTTGAAGACCAAATTTTAACTTCCAGTACTCAGAAAGAAAGAAATGATATATTTTTTAAATGCTGTTAACCTTATTTCAGTGCTTCTGTCTTTTGATAAGAGATACTATCAAGAAAAAGAAAAGAAGAAGAAAAAAAAAGAAGAAAAAAAAAGAATATATATATATATATATATATATATATATATATATATATATATTTTTTTTTTTTTTTTTTTTTTTTTTTTTTTTTTTTTTTTTTTTTTTTTGAGACATGATGACATACATTGTAAAATTCCAGGCCAGTGGAACAGACAAGACTGTTATAGCCTTCATGATCTTCCCAGCAAAAACGAACAACTTCAACATTGAGTCCCTCAGGGGCCAGGCCGTGACGAAAAGTCTCCGTGATGCCATTCATGACATCCAGTCGAAGATAGGCAAACGCATGTATGATATTTGCCTAACGTAAGTGCTGTTGTTTACAGTTTTAAAGTTTGGAGGTCGAGGTAAAGAGAAGTTGAAAAATCTGGGCAGAGATGGATATGTATAAGAAAGAAAGACAGGAGGAAAGGAAAAAAAAGAGAGGGAAATGGAGGAAAGGAGCAAGAATGGGAAAGAGAGAAATAGAAAGTAGGGGAAGAAGTCTTCATCTTTTTCTATTTCTGAGTCTCTCTGTGCCTTTTTTGTTCTGTGTCTTTTTCTTTCTTTCTATTTCTTTGTAATTCTCTTCCTTTCTCTTTCTGTGTCTTACTCTTTTTCTTTCTCACTATGTCTTTCTCTTTCTCTCTGTGTTGTTCCCTTCGTATCTGTGTCTTATTTAACCATTCATGAGTTTTCACTAAGGCTTTAACATCAATACTATCATTATTTTTATTGACATTGTGGTTATTATGTTGTTATTAACCCTATTATGCTGGGGCCAGAATTTTCTGGCATGATTATTATGTAACAGTCTTGTCTTTCTAGCAGGGTTTGTGCTGAGCAAGGAAGGTATGATGTGTATACATGTAATACATGATGGTTATAGCCATACCCCCTAAGGGGTTAATAATACTATTGCAATAGGATAGATTTTTTTTTAATTAGGGAAGAGTGTAAACAGGTGAAATGGGTAGTACTGGTAATTAACTCTTTGGAAACCTAGTACTTGTGGAGTGATATATATATAAACAAAATTAATGTACTAAAATCACAGGCCATAACTTGTGCATGCCATAACTGGCATCAGCAGATTATGAACTATTTTTGCAAGGCAAAACATATTTACCTAAGATTACCATTGCTCCAAAATAGTAGATCTGTTGCTGCTACCTGAGAACATTTAGCCCTTTCAGGAAAAGGTGAATCCACAAAATATGATTTTTAGACATGTATGAATTTCAGTAACAAATAACAGCATCCTCATCTCTGCCACCCCTCCCATATCAGCGGTCGCCTCCCTGAACCAGATGAACTGCTGCTGAAAGAGGAAACGGTTAGATTAAAAAGATGTATATACGCAGCCCAGAGAAAAAACCTGCCGCCAATCACCACACACAATGTTGAAAATGATACAGTTGATCCAGTGCTCAGTGCTCTTCGTAGATGCCGCATGTTCAATGACACACATGATAGAGTTAAGGTAAGACTTTAAGACTTTTCTTAGTATATCATCTTTACTTTCATTTGAATGATGATAATAATGATAATAATATTAATGGTAATGATGATGATGATGATAATGATATTGGTAATAATAGTATTCATAAGGATAGTAATAGTGATTATAATGATAATGATAATGGTGATGATGATTATCCTTATCATAATGATTATGATAGAGAAGATGATAATAATAGTAATGATGCTGATACTAATGATTATGATAATGATGATGACTATGACTTTGACTGTGACTATGAAAATGATTGTTATTATCATTATTAGTATCATGATCATGAACATTAGTTGTATTTCTATGTATATATATATATATATATATATATATATATATATATATATATATATATATATATATATATATATATATATATATATATATAGTTTTTTAAATCTAAGAATCCATAGTCATCTTAGGGCTCATCAATAAAAGGCCTTACCTTAGCTTACTTCTGGTTAACTGAAAAGCCTTTTACAGTCTATTTTTTTCAAAATTCCATACACCCCCAGACTTATTTTTATTATATGTAGTAAGAGAATGCTTTTTAGGCCTTCTTTAGGTGCCTCACATAGTGTGTTTTGCTTAATTATGCATTCACGCAATAGTCCCAGGAACATGAATTTTGCATTACTTATCTTGAAAATCATTTTCAGGTCATTTTCCATCCTGAATTCCTCTCAGTCACCAATCCTCTCTTTGGCATGGACTATGAGGAATTTGTCCGTGGATGCCACTTAGGTGTATTCCCTTCATACTATGAGCCTTGGGGTTACACACCTGCTGAATGCACTGTTATGGGCATTCCATCTGTCACCACCAACCTCTCAGGTGCATTGAGACTGTAGTTTAGGAACTTTCATATTTTAACTTGATATTTTATTTTGAATGTTGGTGTGGATATTGAAACTGCTAAGAGTGTTGATGCTTTTATAACAGTAATTTTGTATATCCATTCTGAGGTAAATTAATGGAATCAAGAATTTCTGTAATGTTATCATTTAGTGTTTTGAAATTGATGCACTAACTGAAATTTGCTGGGAAAGGGATGTCTAATGAACCCGTGTCTGATTTTTTAGGCTTTGGCTGCTTCATGTCTGAGCACATAGCTGACCCAATGAGCTATGGTATATACATCATTGATCGCAGATACATTAGCCTGGAGGAATCTGTGAGGCAGCTAGCACAAAACCTTTTTGAATTTGTTCAGCTGAATCGACGTCAACGTATCATTCAAAGAAACCGTACAGAGCGCTTATCAGAATTGCTTGACTGGAAAATCTTGGGAACGGTAAGATGCCTCAGGAACATTGCCTGTTATACTAGAGAGGCATGTTTCGGTGTTGCTAAATGTATTCTGTATGTGTAAAGTCTTTTGTATATTTGATATATCTTAGAAGGTGCTGCTGAAGAGTTTTATGGAGACAGGTATTAGATATTTGTGAAGGTATATTGTATGAAAGTATAAAAGATCTTTTAAACATATTAATTATTGCATTGCATTAAGAGAGAGAAGGAATTTTAAAATCCATTTGAAGTATTGTAATCATTATTATAATTTTTCATTTTTGTTATTATTATATTATTAGTACCAAAAATATGAAATAGACATGGTTGATTTTATATGATTAGCCTTGCCTGTCACTGTTTTAAAAAGAAATGAAGTTGAATTAAAGATCAAAGAAAAAAGGAAAAGGAGTAGAATATTCGAGAATTTTCTTTCAAATATTCCAGTATTATCGTCAAGCCCGTCAACATGCCCTACGCACAGCATACCCAGAGCTGGCCCTGGAGGAAGAAGCAGCAGGTGCAGGACGACTCAACTATCCTCGACCACTGTCCGAGCCTCCATCACCCACCTCTTCACGAGCCACAACACCAGCTCCTTCAGAACATGGCTCGGATGAGGATAGTGTAGATAGCGAAGCAGAGGTAAGGTTTTCAAATGATTTTCCTTTGGAATGTATCTTTTGTATTGAACTCCTCTGTTTGCCCTCTCCCTGCCCTCTAAAGATATATATATGGTCTATCTATCTATCTACTTATATATCTATCTATATATCTATAAATCTATCTATCTGTATATATATATATATATGTATGTATATACATATATATGTATATCTGTGAGTGCATGCGTGCGTGTGAGTGTGTATGTGTGTGTGTGTGTGTGTGTGTGTGTGTATGTGTATCTGTGTATGTGTATATGTATATAGATAGATAGATGGATATAGATATAGATTTGTAGATAAAAGGGTTAAGGGTAGGAGAAATTAGAAATAGCTTTTTAAAATAAATTACCAAATGATGTGTGAAGAGTTTTAGTCTCTTAACAAGGTAAGGAACCCTGATTTTTTTTTCCTTTCTTGTGATACTGCCGATGGAACACTGTCTTTATTTTTTTGAGGGGCATGCCAACACTAAAGATATTTTTGCCATAATATTATGTGGAGGATATCTAGAGGTTAAAGTTGCTCCATACTTTTATACTGTAGAATAGAATTTCTACCCTAAGAATTGATTTTTCTTACAAGTTATAAGTTAACTGAAAATTATTTTTTTGTGATCAATCGCACATTTTTAGGAACTTTTAGACAGGAATTTAACTGGATGAGAAAAAATTGCATTCTGTTTATGGAAAGGGATTGAATCCAATGGTGAACAGACTTGGTTGGTAGTTTTAGCCCTAGGGTGCCTTATACATACAGCGGAAGTAGGATTCTGGTGGTCTCTTTTCAGACATAATAACAAGCATATCATATAATCCCTTTGTCACATAATTGAAAGAAGGTCTAGCTTGTAAATCAATAGAATGACTTGGTTATACTCTCTCTCTCTCTCTCTCTCTCTCTCTCTCTCTCTCTCTCTCTCTCTCTCTCTCTCTCTCTCTCTCTCTCTCTCTCTCTCTCTCTCTCTCTCTCTCTCTCTCTCTCTCTCTCTCTCTCTCTCTCTCTCTCTCTCTCTCTCTCTCTCTCTCTCTCTCTCTCTCTCTCTCTCTCTCTCTCTCTCTCTCTCTCTCTCTCTCTCTCTCTCTCTCTCTCTCTTTCTCTCTCTCTCTCTCTCTTTCTCTCTCTCTCTTTCTCTCTGCTCTCTTTCTCTCTCTACTCTCTTTCTCTTACTCTTACTCCTCTCCTGCCCTCTCCTCCCTTCCCTTCCCTTCCTTGACTTTCTCTCTTGAGAGAGATCTGTAGGATGACCTAGAATGTCTTGGCTTGGTTGGATTAAGGAGCTAGAGATGTGCAGAGGCCGTGAGGGATCTGTGCACCCCTGTTGGAAGTAACTGCCATTGAATGATTGATACTTTGGGAGATTGATACTGAATCCAGAGTGTGCTGTCAAAGGGTTGAAATATGTCCTCAGTCTTTTCAACTTGAGGCTCTTTGAGGGGGGGGGGGGATTAACTTTAAACTTTTTGAGTATGATGGTAGCATTGCTTTAAATCAGAATATTCTGTGTTTTGATTATGTCAGTTTCACACATTGGTCCTGGGTGATCTGGGCAACCCACCATGTGACCTAGTCAAGCTTCCACTTAAAGGTTTATCTTTATCTGTGTGAATTTTTTTGCTTTGTTTAAGAATATTGGGCCATCAACACCCTCTACCAGCCTAAGATTCAAACATTTTCCATAGATGTATAATTGTATGTTGTTCAGACATGTCCATCATTATAAATATAAATATAACTTATTCTCAGAAAAAAAATAAAATAAAATCATCCAAGTATCATGAGTACTTGGATATGCTATTGCAGCTATTTGCATAACAACTTCTGAAGGACAAATTATTAACAGTTACAGTAGTGTGATCGACTTAAAACAGGCTTGTTGGCCACCTCTGATCTATATGAATGATATTGTATACTGTAGCCTAGGATATGCAATATAGTCTTCAAAGTATTTTAGAGTAAACATATTTGCAATTATGGGTAAGCATTCACCCCACATCCCACCTTCTCATCCCCCTGTCAGTAGTCTCCATCCCTTACAAAAAAATATGAATTTTGATTATTGAAGGACACAGTTGCAGAATGCATTTGCTATTTCTCAACACAGTCCATTAGCCCCAATCCCCATCACTGACTGTGGTTGACATCCCATGGCATAGTGAAGGAAAGTAACAAAAAGGATTAGATACACAAGAAGGATTTTAAAGTATGTAGTATAAGAGGTTCTTTCATTGCTTACCTCCTTCACTGATTTGGAAGCCCTCTGGAACTATTCCCTTTTCCTTCGTAATTACATCACTATCTCCTCACATCACTGTTGCCATAAAGAAGTAATCTCCTGAGAAGTGTATGCTAGGGACAGTTGAAGGAGACAGTGCAATCATGGGTTCCTATAGCTTAACCCATTACCACTGGTATATTTTGAAGCCGAAAATAAAAGTTTCCGGGTGGCTACAAAATCGGCGTACGGGGCTGGCCCGGATTCTGCCCGAGTGCTGGGCGCGGTCTGCACCGATACAGCGTCACACTGGCGGGACGCCCGGCAATGTTTATTTTTTTGGGCTATTCACATATGGGACACCCAGCGTTACTGGGGTAATGCATTGAGTTGTGAATTTTTCTTAGGGGTTGCCAATTAGTGTATGTGATGTTATAGACACACGGCAACAATCCAGGTTTGTTGTAATTCTGTGAGAACTCGGTTTTTAATTACATATTTTCTCATGTGTATTGTGTCACTGGTGAACTTTTGGCATTTTTTTGCGTTGATGTGAATCCCATCAAATTGCACAATTTATATATATAAAGTAGGCCAGAAAAATATTTTACGCAGGACTCATTTCTATTATCTTATTTGGTCAATGTGCTTAGCACTTACTAAAATTCATGAGAGGCTATATTTACATTATTTTGAGAATTAAGAGAAGCTAAACTTCCATTATTTTGAGAGGATAAGAAAATTATTAGTAATAAAAATTGTAAAACAAATTAAAGCTTTGTTTTGATTGTGAGTGAGTTGGAAGTAATTTCAATAACTAAAGATTTTATAGATTATTGTGACTGGCATGAATATTAATGAATATGATGGTATACTATGATGAGTGGAATTGAGATTACTAAAGCATGACCTTTATACTAACTGCATAGGGAATTTATCATGCTCTTATATATTTACCCAAGTACTATCCATTTTCTGTATGTTTAGAAATATATTATCATTGCTACTAAACTTTTTTTTGTACATCTCACTTCCATAATGTTTCTATAACTTATCAAAAAATCTGATGATGTAAATAGACTAGAACTTTTGCATTGGTCATCAAAATAGAAGGTGATATTTCTTTAAGAAGGAAAGAAAAAACCAACCCTGAAAGGACGTGCTGTCTTGTGACGTGACACAGATTTGGCAAACCACTTCATGTCTACTCATATCCAAAGGAGTTGTATTTTTGGAATCAATACACCACGAGACTTGAAAACGTCAGTCATTTTCCAGCATGATATGGGGTGAGACTCCCCAAAGAATATTTAGATGTAGGACTCGTATCCTTTTAGGGGTTCGACTTGTCTCTCCTCATTCTCTCTTTCCATAATATATAGTGATATAGTTCTTGTGTCTCAGTCTTCCCCTCTCAGTTTTCACTTCGCTTACGAGATGCTGGTCATGGGACGCCCGGCATGATAGCTCTGCCTGTGGCGCGGGAATGGGAATGAGAGAGAAGAAACAAGAATTAATGTGCTTAGTTTCACTCAGTTTCACTCTTGATGTTTAAAGAAATATAATAGAATATAGTGCACACTGTAAGTCTTGACTTTCTGCACGTGATTCAGTTAATTTTGCCTTAATTGCTTTATTAACGTTTCATTAATAACATTTTCCCAAGAGTGGTGTTACTTATCTATTTAATCAAAATCTTAGGACCCTATGCCATTGCCTCTGTTCCCTGTGTTTATCCCTTTATAGATGGGTTGTTTAACTCTCTAAATCCATGGAGACCACATTTGGTTGCTGATGCCAATTATTACAGGTTAGAAGGAGAGAGAGGGTTAATATTAATTAATTGAATGAATTTATGACCATTAGTGAAGTTCCACCAAGGGTTGATATGTGCTAAATTTTTAAGGAATCTAGATAGTTTATGGGCACCTGAGCCATGTAGAAATAGATTTATAGAAGTTTATGTATGGACATCCTTTTAAAAAATCAAGTCGTTTTTTTAGCAAAAGTCAAGGTTGAAGAATAATTTTTTTAAAAGTTGAGAGTGGATAAAAACAAGGTTGATAAAATCTCATGGAAAATGTATCTTCTGGTTTGCTAAACATCAGTATAGTGTATATGGAAATTTGAGTCTGTGA
>NC_091589.1:2927019-2932019 GCF_042767895.1 Penaeus vannamei
CCGTCCCGTTGTGGCCCCTTAATCCACAGCTGTTTTTAAATGCTCTTCAGTATCAAGACATTATGTTAGATTAATGCTTAATTGTTCTCAGTGATTATGCTGTAATTTTAAAAGATTAATCAACGGATTTCAATGCGTTAATGTCCAATTCGAGGATTGACTTAATTTTTTTTTTCCAAAAATATATTCATTAACTAAAAAATATCAGTACACTATAATAAAATTACAATATCAAGGATTATGTGATCCAAAAACAGAAAAAAAACATTATCTAGGTTTTTGACAGTTATGACTCGCTGTTATATTAGCATCAGTCATGAAATTTCACGAAAACAAAATTAACAAGATTAAAAACTACGTTATATCTTAATGAATCAAATTTTATAAAAAACAAATAGCGGTCATTACAAAAAAAATTAATTGTTAAGTATCCCAAAGTTAATAAACGCAGTAGATTTTACACAAAAGGAATAATATTCACAAGAGAAGCAAATAATTCATTAAAATAAACAGAACAATTGACTCATATTTTACACTAAGAGAATAACGATTATAATATATATATATATATATATATATATATATATATATATATATATATATATATATATATATAAACACAAATTAACTTGCATTTGTAAGTAGATAAATGAATTCAACATCAAGCAAGTAAACGCACTGGACAGTCAAGAGATCGATCTGACGGAGACCAACAGGACCGGCCGCTGCCTACACACATCTGCTGAGCAATCGGTCTAGGAAAACAATTGATTATTCAGTTACACTTAGAAATAATCTAATGATATTTCTACAACTTTATTTAAATTTGATAAGCAAGTTGTTTCAATATGTTCATGAGAATGTTTATTTTCTTCCTTAACCCTATCTGTGTCGGAATATCACTCCCGTGTTACTGCCTTCCATTTCTAAGTTTCTTTGCATTATGTTTCATCAGGTTGGAACGCTAATTCACTTCGAGTGGGCTTACTGGGATGAGCCACCAAGTGAACATGGCTCCAGGACGCTATTCCGAAACCTAGTCCACAGTCTCCATTGAGCGTCCAGTCATTTTCGATGGGAGGCTGAACCCATGCTGTTTATCACGAAGTTCTTTCTCATAGTTGGAAAGATACACGTTTCAGGACTTTTCACTGTCCCAGCATTTAAAAAAAAAATATTTATCACCTTAAATTATTTATACCTGTCACCTGTTAATGTCCTGGTCTGTGTTGTGATTGATTGGGACTGCTTGTCGTTTAGCTCTCTTGATTCTGTTTCAGTTGGTCCCTCACATGCTGTCACCCTCTGGGACATAATTTCATGTGGAGTCTTGGTCGCTATCATATTTTATTTTATTTATTTATTTTTCCATCTGCGCCTTGTCCTGTTGACCGTATTTTTCGTATGGAATCTGCTTCGAATCCTCACAATATTATTTTGCTTTTGATGTCTCGTCCCAGCTTGTTTGTTTCACTTGTTTATATGACAACTTCACCCTCGTGTTCACATGATGACAACCTTCGGGTGTCTCTGACAGTTCAGTAGGTCTTGGCCCTTCCATGGGTGGGGAGTACGGCCGAGGGCAGCCAACGAGTTGTCCGTGTTGGAAGACAAAATGGCAACAGCCTCCGTTGTGCAGCTTTTGCAGAGACGAAGCAAGGCAAGAAAAAAGAGGGTGGAGAGCAAAAGAAGAACCAAAGTTGGTGTTGGCGAGGAACGGGGATATTCCACCGCAACCAAGTTCACACGTTTTCCTTTTACGCTGAGGATGGGTACCCGTGTCACTCTACGCACCTCTTTAACGATCACATACTAAAAAGCCCCGACACGCTCACCCAGGCTCCTTTAAATCGTTCATCCTCTTCAGACGCTTCCTTCCCAGACCACGAGGAAGAGGGACTACATGCCTTGACTGAAAGCAGAGATGAAGAAGGCCGCTGCAGCCATCACGTCACACGCGGGTGTGGATAAGCGCACCGCAAGTCACACTCTCCAGTGACCCCCGTAGAGAACATCGTCTCAGGAAAAGTCCATGGTGTCTACAGTAACCTCCCGAATGAACCCATCGAAAAGTCATGGATTCTATTAGCATCATCGCATGTTGATTGAAATAGAAGACACTAAACAGAAAATGCCACTCCTCTACTAATCATCATACATCGGATAAACATGCCAGATACCCTCATACACTACAATAGAAATCGAAAATCCAACCAAAACCTTTCCGGATGAAAACGAAAGTTCAGATGAAGCAAATACTCTAACTGAAATTGAGTAAAATATAATGAATCGTCGATCGTGACATATCCATGTCATCCTTATTATTATAGCCTTTGCAAAGCAGTTTCTTTAAGATTCCACCCATTTCTTTTGTGTTAATTTTTTGTTATGATATTTATGACTGGAATTTCACAACTGTTCACGTCTTGACTGTCTTGGGATCCCATAACAAGGCGGGACACTTCCCCGGCTGTGAAGGAAGTCGCGATGTAAATCCCCTCCTAGTGCGGCAATGAGCGAGAACCGCTGTGCTGGGAAAGTGGATACCAAAACAAAACCTAGAATAATTACTATGAAGCTGATTACTTGGTCGTACATAGGGTAGATATTCTATCGTATTAAGTATAATGATAAAATAGAAATATATAAATATATGTCACAGCTAACAATGGTACCTCACTTAAATCTTACAAGATATCCAGACTAACGTTTATTTGATCAACGAATACAAACAAACGCCCACTTCCTAACAAAGAAGACTTGGAGCTTCAGAAAATATTTGCGGCCTGATCTGGTGCACAATATGAGAGCCAGACAACAATTATAGAATACCACCCCAAATATCATGTCAGGAGAAAGTCAGCAATAACAATAATGGATGAAATTGATAAGAAACTGTTTTGCACGTGTATAAGCAGAGAGCTGGCAAGGCTGTGTCCAAGGTCTACATAAGTACTTACAATAGACCTTGGCTGTGTCACGATTAACAATATGTCTTACTCGATTTCAGTCAGAGTATGTGCTTCCTCCAAACTTGATTTCTATAAATCCATAATTGCGTCTGTCGTACATCATTAATTGCACTAACATCAGTATCTGCTATTTAAAAGTTTATTGTCGAATTTACAATCGATATCAGATGATACCCGTAGAATCCACGACTATCATCGATACGTAGTTCTTTCAGGTTATCGCAGACACTTTGGTCTTTCCCTGGACGATGGCTTTGACGGGGACGCAGTTTATAGTGTGACCGATCCCGTCTTGTTCCAGTCAGCGCGTCTGTCCAGGTGGATCCCCGACCATCCGCGACTAGTGTTGATGTTTCGTCTCTTGGACACGAACACTGAAGCTTCTCGTTGATAATAATAATGATGATGGTGATATATGGACGTAGGAAAAGGGGGAACAGGAGGGGGGGGGGCGACCTCTAGAATGGAGGGGCTGGGACCCAACTTAGGACCCCTCCTCCCTCCTTCCTTAACTTGCGGGGACATTATCTGTAAATAAACAAGTGCACTTCCTTAGTTACCCAGTTGTTGACAACACTGATCCCTGAAACTGAGACGGCAGCGACAACTGAATCTGATATTCAAAATGAAATAGCCATTATGTCAATCATTATCGAAATAAAAATGTCTGACATATAATTGCAGAAATTAATGGATTTTTCTCTTTAAATCTGCTAAAATCCAAGACCTCCCGGGGGCGCCGCCCATGGACTCCGCCACTTTAAAATACCTTCCGACGCCTATGTAGTAACAACAATAACAGTAATGATAATGGTAACGGTTATAACAACAATAATGAGGATAATAATTCAATAATAATCATAATGATATGACAATAACAATCATAATGGTAATAATGCCACTAATAATAATGATGGCACTACTCCTACTGCCACTAATAACAACAATGGTATTGCTAACACCACCAACACCACCAACAATGATTACCTAAATCACCAAACCACGCACACGATCACACCACCCTCCCCCCTCCCCCCTCCCCCCGCAAAACTACGTTATGGCAACCCACAGCGTTATGCAACTGTGTACAAAAGGCGGAGTAGCGTTTTATAGCGGGACTTCACGTAACCCACGAAACGCATCCGTTATATCTGTGAAGAAAGAGCAGGTATAATCTGGTCGCTACCTAGATGTGTATAGTAGGTTAAGCAAACCTTGTTGTAGGTTGGGGTGGCTTTAGTGTTAACTTTTTGTTGCTTTTGTTGTTGTTCTGTTTTTCGTTATTGTTAATATAGTTATCATTGTTATTATTATTATCATTACTATCATTATCATTTCAGCACAATAGTAGTAGTAGCAGTACTGAGGATGATTATTATGTTTTTTCATTATCATTATCATTATCATTACTTCTACTACTGCTACTATCACTGTTGATATTATTATTAGACATGACCACCCTCTGATATGGACATATTATCATTATTGTTGTTATTATCATTGATATTAATATTATTGCTATTATCATTATTACCATTATACTCATTGACGTTCTTATGATTATCATCATCAAGTATTACAAGTAGCTGTGTTATTATCATTAGGATTTTGTGTACATATGATTAAGCAAAGGTGCGGGAAGCTGCAGATGCCTGTGTGCATTATCATTGCCATTACTAAAATCATCTATTTAAAAAATCGGTGCTCTCATTTGTATTTACAGCGATAAATGTTGTCCCGCACCGATAATTGTTTTGTGGACAATAATGATAATTAATTTTAACAATAATAATAATAATTAATAATAATAATTTTAATAATTAATTAACACCGATAATTGTTTTGTATTACGGTAATCCTGCCCCCTCCCCCACTTTTCCAAATGAAGAGATATGAACTACCTACTTTTTCAACTCTGAATGGCACGCTGACAGTTCGTTCCAACCGATTACCGCCGCGACCGTTATTCGCTGAAGCCCCGCCCAATTTGGCTCCGCCCAATTTGGCTCCGCCCACCTCCTCCGCGCC
>NC_091589.1:2942019-2944519 GCF_042767895.1 Penaeus vannamei
TAGCGCATGGCGTCGAAGCAAAATATTAATTATTTAAAAAAGAGGAAAAAAAAAGGATGGTAAAAGCATAAACGTATTTTTGGCCAACTTTTTTATTAATCAGATAAAATACATATTAAATGATTATAAGATTGTGATTGATTGGTTCTTGTTTGAAAGGAATCGTTTATTTTGAGGCATTTCAAGTATATAAACCTGTATTACACCTTGTTGAAAGAGGAAAACACATAGAATATTGTCTTGCAGATAAAAAGATGTACCAAATGTCTTCACACATTTATAATTTTAACCTGTGTATCAGTAGCTTTCAATTTTGTTTACATAATATATTTACAATATTTTGTCTTCACTTTCTAAACAGGATTACCAAGAGAGGTAAAACCCACAAGAGGTTTAGTAAACAACACCGAACATGACGCTAAACTATGCGATGATTCGAAACGGAAAGAGAAAGAAAGAGAAGAGAGAGAGAGAGAGAGAGAGAGAGAGAGAGAGAGAGAGAGAGAGAGAGAGAGAGAGAGAGAGAGAGAGAGAGAGAGAGAGAGAGAGAGAGAGATTCACGGGTTAAGGTCACGTTATTCTCTTATAGAATGCCTTTAACAATTCCTGTAAACAAAGACATAGTCACATGGATAATGAGTTTTTGTAAAGATATATCCTTACTGCATCACATTTAGTTGAAGGTAAACCGTCTTTGTAAAACTGCGCGACACAAGTTTTAAGATCTTCCGCATTCACAGAACACAGAAAGCAGTTTTCTTGCGATCACTGTCTCTTCTGGCGACAAGGTACTCGAGGTGCTTGGTGTCCACTGCGTCGAATGTAGAAAAAAATATTACGATAGACAATGGATTACACGATACAAGCCATGCAACCAACGCCTATGGGCTCTTCATCTTCCTCAGAATTAGGCAGTTCTGACAAAGACGCAAGATCGATCCGCCATCAACACCAAAGTATCCATCTTCCTCAGAATTAGGCAGTTCTGACAAAGACGTAAGCTCGATCCGCCAACAACATCGCCAAAGTACCCATTCTCATCCATGCGCCCCCTTTTCTACACACGTTTTAATCAACCCGCTTCTCCACCGTTGGCCAGACGACATTCTCGAACGAGGAACCTGGAGCAGTCGGCGGTCCGTAGGCCTACATTTCTAGCCGAAATAACCTCTCGAAGACCCGCTCCAGACACGACGGTCGGGTAGAGACTGGTTACGCCGCTGTGACGGGGAAGAGGGAGAAAATACTTATTATGGACTGTTGATGTGTTTAGCAATATGCATGTATTCATTTGTTTATTTAGCATCATTCTTTGGTTGCTCAACATCATGTATATCTTGTCACAGGGAAAAAAAATATCTAAAAGTAATTTCCCTTTTCTTTAAAGATATCAAGAAAATTTAAAGTTGGTGAAAATAAGGATGAAAAGTACCTTCTAGAAAATATTAAGAAAATAAAGATGAGTTACTCTTGTTCACACAATGCTGAATATGAAAGAAAACGTATTTCCCAACGTTAGTGGCAAAAAAAGAGGTTTCTTACTAAGAATGTGTAGTGGAGGAGAGCGAGTGGTTTGGCGAGAACGGAAACGACTTACCAAACGGAAAAGCTGCGGAAAAGGACGCGCTGCCAGACAAAAACAGCATCAAAATGACATCTCTCCTTGCAAGATTGCTGAAAAAGCGTCTTGCATGGCGAGAGTAGTGGAAAAATTCTTACCCAGCGAGGGTAGCGGCCATCGCCCCTACAGCGCCCTCTGCAATGGCCCTTGCAGAGGCGTCGCAGATAAACCAAAGGGCACAGTGTCTCTGTGTCTCAGCTAGGGCTAGCATATACCCTCGGGCCACACTGAACATGGCCCTCACTGCCGCCTCGTGGCATTCCCGACCTCCTAGGCACCACTCGCGCAGATTGATCTAGAAGAAATGCTTTTGGTCATAAGGAGAAAGACTCCGTTCAGGATCATAACAGCCTGACACGTATTAATATCACTAAATCAGTTACGTCACATTCTCAAAGCTAAAAGGTAAAGCCAAAACACCACAGAGGGAGAGCGTATAGAGAGCTCTTTCCTCCGACTTCGTCAGCACAGGAGAGCATTTTCCCATTTAGAACCGACCTTGTTCCCCGGCAGGATGACGGACTGGTAATGGAGGTTCGGCACGTCTTCGGGTCTCGTGCCGGACAGGCGCCGAGCCCGCCTCTGCTGCGCGCGCCTCTGCCTTCTCGTCCTCGGAGGTAAGGGGGGTCGGCTGTCTCGATTTCCTTCTCGCTTGCTGGCGTCTCTGCCTTCAGATTCCGATGGCGGTGGTTTTGTTTCCTCTTGTTTGATGTCATCTTGTCCCTTTTCCTTTTCTGTTTGATTTGGCTTTTTCACGGCAGGTGTCAAAGGAACTGTTGCCGTTAATGTGGAGACAATGGTAGGCGTCGCGTGGATGGAGGTCTTTGGGCCGTAATCCGGGTGGAAGTAGAGAAAGGAAGAGTTTAAATGTTTATGAAG
>NC_091589.1:2954519-2962019 GCF_042767895.1 Penaeus vannamei
ATAGGACAAAGCAGCACAGGACAGCAATACTCCCTCTCCCTAGGTCCTTCTGACCAGCTCCATGCTCTCCACCGACACGATCTTGAGCCAGGGGAGCTCACCCATCGCCCGAGAGCTCATCGAAACCCCCTTTGCGAAGCTCGACTGCTTGTCCTCCGTCGAGGAGTTCGAGTTCGTCCGGGACTTCGAGGTCGAGGCGAAGAGGATACTGCAGGACCTCGAAGCGAAGGACGCCTCGACTTCAAGAGACAGAAGTACACCTCGCCGTAGGATAAGAAGAAAGAAGAAGAGAAGAAAAAACAAAAGAGGAAATGGTAGACGAGAGAAAAGAAGCGCGGAGAAGAGGGTTCGAACGCATTCCATGGCGGGTGAAGCCGCTTCGAACTTTTGGCGGGATCCTTACGCCGCGAGCGATCGGAGGGGAAATAGCACGTCCTCCGGGATCTTCAGGATCGAAGGACTTCAAACGCAGAAGCGCGAAGGATCTCGGACATTTGGAAAAGCAGAGTCCCAATTTCATCGCCAAAGGAAAGGCAGATCTGTTGCAAAATTGCCTTCAGGTGCGCAAAGTCAGGATTTCGAAGGTGGTGAGGCCCGGACATTCCCAGATGTAAGTAGACTCCGTAAGTTAAAACGAAAGTAAAGTAATTTTAGCGATTGTTGAATAATGGGTAAACATACAAAGAGAAACGAACGTACAACCACCTGACAAACGAATACACGTGATACTTTTGTAGGAGTTGCGCGAGCATGTTACTAATGCACACACACACACGCATGCATACATACATATGTGTGTGTGCGTGTGTGTGTGTGTCTATGTGTACATATACATACATACATATACATACATATATACATTATATATATATATATATACATACATACATGTATATATATATATATATATACATATAAATATATATATATATATATATATATATATATATATATATATACATATTTATATATACATATATATATATATATATATATATATATATATATATATATATATATATATATATATATATATATATATATATATATATATATATATATATACCCGCACACACACACACACACACACACACACGCACACACACACACACACACACACACACACACACACACACACACACACACACTCACACTCACACTCACTCACACACACACACAGAAATATACACACTTATGTGCACACACACATGCGCACAAATATACACACCGGTCAAATACATCTCTTGTATTGTGAAGATATCCAGTCTCATTCATACCTTTTCTATATATATATATATATATATATATATATATATATATATATATATATATATGAACATCTACCAATATGGAAGCACACGTCTCTGAAGCGCGGCCGCTCCCTCTCCCGCAGGTGGTGTGCCGCCAGTCCAACACGGGCCTCTTCTCCTTCTTCGCCTTCGCCATCCTCAGCCTCGACCTCACCGCCAACATCATGAGCACCATCGACATCTCCGTCGACATCGACATCGCCGGTAGCGCCGCCAACAGCTCCACCACCATCAACAACACCAACACTAACACCAACACGAACGACAACATGAACATGAACACCAACAACAACGGTCGGTCTCTTTATTCCTTCGACCTCCAGACCTCGTCCTCGAACCCAGGAGGCGTCGGGGAGTCGGCGAGGACCTCCGAGGACTCAGGAGGCGTCGGGAAGTCGGCAAGGACCTCCGAGGACTCAGGAGGCGTCGGGGAGTCGGCGAGGACCTCCTCGAACCCAGGAAGCGTCGGGGAGTCGGCGAGGACCTCCGAGGACTCAGGGGACGCTGATTACGTGACGGGGGAAGCTGGTTATCCTCCTCAGGTGACCGTTGGGGAGGAGAACAGCCTGAAGGAGTTGCTGGAGAACGCCTACGGAAGGTTCTTGGAGGTTCACCAACGGATTATCATGGAACAAGGTCGGGTTCACAGGCGGGGTTTCAGCCAGGGGTTCCTCCAGGCTTGGTTCGAGGTCGTGCTCGATCTGTATTATGCTCTGAGGGAATGACTTTTTTTTTTTTTTTTTTTTAGTTTCCCGTCTTTTTTATAGCTACATTATCCTTTTAAAAACAGTTAATTTTTCTTTTTGAATGTAGTCCTGTCTAGGGGAAATTATCATTATTATTGTATTATCATTATTCACATTGAAAGATTTTTTTCTGTGTATCAGTGTCATTGATTTTTATATTCTTTTACTCTGCATTTATTCTATCAGGAAATTGTTCCTTAAAATTCAATCGGAACACGATACAATATATATATATATATATACATACATATATCTATATCTATCTATCTATCTATCTATTCTCCTTTAAATCTATTCTCTGTTTTGGACATTGGAAAAAGAGGAAAGCACTATTGCTATGTATTAATCAACAATAAACGAAAGAAACCAAAGGATTACTTTTATTACTTCACAATTCACAATAATTCGTCAGTATCATTGGTGCACAAATCATGGCGGAAGAACAGCTTAACATAGAAGAAACCTTGGATTTATGAAAAAGAAATACAGAGACATACATATATGTGCATATATATATATATATATATATATGCACATATGCATATATGTATATATTTATGCATATATGTATATATATACACATATATACACAGACACACTTCTATCTATCTATATATTCATATATATATAAATATATATATATATATATATATATATATATATATATATATATATATATATATATATATATATATATACATATAGATATATGTGTATATTATCTATATATATGTAAACTAATATATATATGCTTGTGTTTGTACGTGCGTAAGATCTGGTAAATATGAGCGCATACCGATTAGAATTTTACATAAAAACCTAATCGTTCCTTTTCTGTTTCTGGTTTCGTCACTTGTAATTATAACGTCATTCTTTTCCTCCTCGCTTTATCATCAGTTTAAACCCTTCCTCGTTCGAGCTCTTGTAGGCTCTTCTCCTCTCCATTCCCATCTATTTCCCTCATCATCCGTGATTTCCCTTCCCCTCCCAATCGTCCCATGGGTAAGATCGTCCCCGCTTGCTCTCATTCGTCGCCAGTTCAGGCCGTCGAGAACAGTGGCCCTCTGACATGCTGCCTCACTTCATTCGCTGGATGAATCAAAATGACATGCCATGAAGCCAATTCTGGTCACTCACCAGTCGGGGAAAATCATGCATCCAGGAACGCTGCACCTGCCTCATGTCGTGCTTCTCGACTCAGCAAGTGCCTCGCCGCCTCCAGCATCGCCATGAACCAGTGATGAATGAACAGCTGGTGTATGTCCTCCTCACCACCCGCCTCCTTTCGCCCCTCTCTGTGCGAACCAGCTGCGTGTTGGTACATCGTCCACACTTGCCACCACGCGCCTTCTTTTAGGACTCGACTCCAGCTGGGTTCTCTGCTGCCGATGTGGTCTGCTCCATCCTGCTGCTGCTGCTGCTGCCCCCGCCCGGCGGCTTCGTGCTGCTGCGAGTCAGTTTGCGGGATTTCCCTTTCTCCTGTGATGTCCTGAGCGTCGCCTGCTCCTCCTGTGAAACCTAGGTAGTCGTCTTCTTCTGTGGATTCCCGAGAGTCGTCTGCTCCTCCTGTGAAACCTAGGTAGTCGTCTTCTTCTGCGGATTCCCGAGAGTCGTCTGCTCCTCCTGTGAAACCTAGGTAGTCGTCTTCTTCTGCGGATTCCCGAGAGTCGTCTGCTCCTCCTGTGAAACCTAGGTAGTCGTCTTCTTCTGTGGATTCCCGAGAGTCGTCTGCTCCTCCTGTGAAACCTTGGTAGTCGTCTTCTTCTGTGGATTCCCGAGAGTCGTCTCCTTCCTCTGCGACGTCCTGGCTATCCTCTGATTCTCCCGTGAAATACTGCAGGTCGTCCGACTCTTGCGCTTCGTAGAGATCTCCCGCTTCGTCTCCCGCTTCGCTCGCCTCGCCTGTTTCGAGCGGGAGGGCGAGAGGGCGGGCGGGAGAGAAGAGGCGGGCCAGTCGCTCCATCGCCCCGTCCACGACCGCCCGCCCGTAGGAATAACCGGAGGCAATAGGAGCATAAAATGGACCAATGTTGTTATTGTTGTTGTTGTTGTTGTTGTTGTTTCCTCCTCCTCCACCGCCTCCCGTTCCTCCACCACCTCCCGTACCTCCATTGTTGTTATTGTTATTGTTGTTGTTGTTCCCTCCTCCACCGCCCCCACCGCTGCCACCACAACAACAGCAACACGACCCACATCCTCCACCAAAGAATTTTCGTCCTGTTTCTCTCACAGGATAGCGCAGGAGAGCAGTTGTGAATCCCCTACCATTATTATTATTATTATTATTGTTGTTGTTGTTGTTGTTGTTGTTGTTGTTGTTGTTGTTGTTGTTGTTATTGTTGTTTCCTCCACCGCCAGTTCCCGTTCCGTTACCACATACACAGCCACAACAACCGCCTCCTGAAAGTACGGAAAAAAAATTAAAACGTACAGCAAATATGTGGGGAAAATGGCATGTGAGTTTATTAGTTACATAATTTGGAAAACATTACATAAGTCCACCCACTGTATTTGTCAGAATTGCAAGACAATATGCATAGAAAAGGTGCCATATTGGATAATGAAATGTTATATTTTCGTGAATTTTAATAATAAAGAAAGATCGGACAGATATATATATATATATATATATATATATATATATATATATATATAGATAGATAGATAGATAGATAGATAGATAGATAGATAGATAGATAGATAGATAGATAGATAGATAGATAGATAGGTAGATAGGTAGATAGATAGGTAGATAGATAGATAGGTAGATAGACAGACAGATAGATAGATAGATAGATAGATAGATAGATAAATAGATAGATAGATAGATAGATAGATAGAGAGAGAGAGAGAGAGAGAGAGAGAGAAAGAGACAAACAGACAGACGAACAGACAGAGATAGAGACAGATAGATAAAGAGAGAGAGAGAGGAAGACAGACATACAGGCAAACAGAAACAGGAACAGAAAATAAGCCTAATAGAAAAATACAAACAATGTACCTCTTACCTCCAATATTAATTGAAATATTTATAGACTTCATAATATCCGCCGTGATGTCAAAGGAGAGAATACAGAAAGCCAAGAATCCGAACAAGCCCGTGTTCGAATGCTTGCACTTGATCTCCGGATAATAACTGGGCTCGTAACCATACCCGTCCCGTCGTATTACGTGGTGTGTTGTTGTTGTTGTTGTTGTTGTTGTTAATTCGGATTCTTCATTCATTTTGTGCGCGAAAGAGGGCGTTGAGTTCGTTGTGCGTTGCTTGTTTCCGTTTTCGTTCCCGGTTCTCGACCCGTTATCGGTTCTACTCTCTCTTCCCTTTTCGTCACTCGCTCTCGGTCTGTCATCGTGTCTTCCTTCTCTTCCGTTTTCGTCGCCGATTCTCTCCCGGTTTTCGGTTCTTCTCTCGCTTCCGTGTTCGTCGCTGGTTCCCGTCTTGTTATCGGTTCCACCTTCACTTCCTCTTTTATCGCTGGTTCTCTCTCCACTTCGAACCATTGCGTTGTCCATCACGAAACCATCTGTTTGGAATTAATTTATGTACAAAATTAACTGTTATGAGATTTATTTAATCGATTTATTATTTATTTAACTATTTACTTGTTAATTGCTCTGTTATGAGAATTAATTAATCGATTTATTATTTTTTAATAATTTACTTGTTAATTGATCTGTTATGAGAATTAATCAATCGATTTATTGTTTATTCATCTATTTGTTAATTGATCTGTTATGAGATTTAATTAATCGATTTATCATTTACTCATCTATTTACTTGTTAATTGATCTGTTATGAGATTTAATTAATCGATTTATCATTTACTCATCTATTTACTTGTTAATTGATCTGTTACGAGAATTAATTAATCGATTTATTGTTTATTCATCTATTTGTTAATTGATCTGTTATGGGACTTAATTGTTTATTGTTTATTCATCTATTTGTTAATTGATCTGTTATGAGAATTAATTAATCGAGTTATTGTTCATTCATCTATTTACTTGTTAATTGCTCTGTTATGAGAATCAATTAATCGTTATTGTTCATTTATCTATTTACTTGTTAATTGATCTGTTATGAGATTTAATTAATCGATTTATTGTTTATTCATCTATTTGTTAATTGATCTGTTACGAGAATTAATTAATCGATTTATCATTTACTCATCTATTTACTTGTTAATTGATCTGTTATGAGAATTAATTAATCGAGTTATTGTTTATTCATCTATTTACTTGTTAATTGATCTGTTATGAGATTTAATTAATCGATTTATTATTTATTTAACTATTTACTTGTTAATTGATCTGTTATGAGATTTAATTAATCGATTTATTATTTTTTTAATAATTTACTTGTTAATTGATCTGTTATGAGAATTAATTAATCGAGTTATTGTTTATTCATCTATTTGTTAATTGCTCTGTTATGAGATTTAATTAATCGAGTTATTGTTCATTTATCTATTTACTTGTTAATTGATCTGTTATGAGAATCAATTAATCGTTATTGTTCATTTATCTATTTACTTGTTACGAGAATCCAATACAAGAGCTGTATTTGACATGCGTCGAATACATCTCCAGACGAAAATACAACAGAAACCGACCAAATAGATCCTCCTGCGCCGTGAGAATATTAATTAAATAACATTTTGTCTAATCTGTGTCGGTCAATAAGCTTATGTCACGCATTAATTTTCTTGTGATTTCGTTTCTCTTATATAAATCTGATATATATCTATATCTATCTATCTATCTATCTATCTATCTATCTATCTATCTATCTATCTATCTATCTATCTATATATCTATCTATCTATATATATATATATTGTATGGTTTCGTTTACTTCTGTTGTGAATTTGATCGAAATTCTAGTTTTGTTTTTTATCTAAATTCGACACAGTTACATTTGAGTTGTTCTTTATGAGTTTTGTTCTGTTATGAATTTTCTGTAATTATTTATTATATGATTCTAACTCATTTTGCTCAAGATCTATTCGCATTAGTTTTTAATTATAATCTTATTTTGAAAATTATAATTATAATTATGATTTTATTATAATCTTATAATTTTAAAATAATCATTATAATCTTATCTTGAAAGCTTTTTTTTTTATTTTTTTTTACGATTTAGTTACGCTTTCGTATCAAAAACAAAAACAAAAATAAAAAATCTTATTATCCACACGAACTAAAATGCTTACTATCCTACTCCTATCCTTGTTTGTCTGTGTCCATTGAGATTTATATGCGACTGTCTGTATGACTGTCTTCATTGACCTGTCGTTCGTGGATAAGGAAACAGATACGATTTCAAAACACAAGTGACTGAATGAAAGAAAAAAGGCAAATTGATAAAAACAGTGAAGACAAAATTGAGACATAATGAAATGAGATAATAGACAAAATAGAAGTGGATAAAGGATAGATAAATT
>NC_091589.1:2969519-2984519 GCF_042767895.1 Penaeus vannamei
AATTATGAGAGACACCACCATTAGTATTATATAATTATGTTCGTTTTGAACTTAATTATGAGAGACACCACCCTTAATTAAAAATAGAACATGAACAAAACATAGTATTATATAATTATGTTCGTTTTGAACTTAATTATGAGAGACACCACCATTAGTATTATATAATTATGTTCGTTTTGAACTTAATTATGAGAGACACCACCCTTAATTAAAAATAGAACATGAACAAAACATAGTATTCTATAATTATGTTCGTTTTGAACTTAATTGTGAGAGACACCACCCTTAAAAATAGAACATGAACAAAACATAGTATTATATAATTATGTTCGTTTTGAACTTCATTATGAGAGACACCACCCTTAAAAATAGAACATGAACAAAACATAGTATTATATAATTATGTTCGTTTTGATCAATTAATGATGTAGATCCATTATAACCACACGGTGAAAATAATGAAAGGAACAAAGACAACAAAACAACCACAACAAGAACAATGCATCCAGAGTATCATTTTGAGCTGTACAAAACCTCACTAATCTCACGCGCACCAAACCATTCATTCATAACCTGGTTCATTCACAAATGATTCACAACAAACCATTCATTCATAACCTGGTTCATTCACAACAAACCATTCATTCATAACCTGGTTCATTCACAAATAACTCACAACAAACCATTCATTCATAACCTGGTTCATTCACAACAAACCATTCATTCATAACCTGGTTCATTCACAAATAACTCACAACAAACCATTCATTCATAACCTGGTTCATTCACAAATAATTCACAACAAACCATTCATTCATAACCTGGTTCATTCACAAATAATTCACAACAAACCATTCATTCATAACCTGGTTCATTCACAAATAATTCACAACAAACCATTCATTCATAACCTGGTTCATTCACAAATAATTCACAACAAACCATTCATTCATAACCTGGTTAATTCAAAAATGATTCACAACAAACCATTCATTCATAACCTGGTTAATTAAAAAATAACTCACAACAAACCATTTATTCATAACCTGGTTCATTCACAAATAACTCACAACAAACCATTCATTCATAACCTGGTTAATTAATTCACAAATAACTCACAACAAACCATTCATTCATAACCCGATTAATTAAAAAATGATTCACAACAAACCATTCATTCATAACCTGGTTAATTAATTCACAAATAACTCACAACAAACCATTCATTCATAACCTGGTCAATTAATTCAAAAATGATTCACAACAAACCATTCATTCATAACCTGGTTAATTCACAAATAACTCACAACAAACCATTCATTCATAACCTGATTAATTCACAAATAATTCACAACAAACCATTCATTCATAACCTGGTTCATTCACAAATAACTCACAACAAACCATTCATTCATAACCTGGTTCATTCAAAAATGATTCACAACAAACCATTCATTCATAACCTGGTTCATTCACAAATAACTCACAACAAACCATTCATTCATAACCTGATTAATTCAAAAATAACTCACAACAAACCATTCATTCATAACCTGGTTCATTAAAAAATGATTCATAACAAACCATTCATTCATAACCTGGTTCATTCACAAATGATTCACAACAAACCATTCATTCATAACCTGGTTCATTCACAAATGATTCACAACAAACCATTCATTCATAACCTGGTTCATTCACAAATGATTCACAACAAAACCATTCATTCATAACCTGGTTCATTCACAAATGATTCACAACAAACCATTCATTCATAACCTGGTTAAATCACAAATAATTCACAACAAACCATTCATTCATAACCTGGTTAATTCACAAATAACTCACAACAAACCATTCATTCATAACCTGATTAATTCAAAAATAACTCACAACAAACCATTCATTCATAACCTGGTTCATTAAAAAATGATTCATAACAAACCATTCATTCATAACCTGGTTCATTCACAAATGATTCACAACAAACCATTCATTCATAACCTGGTTCATTCACAAATGATTCACAACAAACCATTCATTCATAACCTGGTTCATTCACAAATGATTCACAACAAACCATTCATTCATAACCTGGTTCATTCACAAATGATTCACAACAAACCATTCATTCATAACCTGGTTCATTCACAAATGATTCACAACAAAACCATTCATTCATAACCTGGTTCATTCACAAATGATTCACAACAAACCATTCATTCATAACCTGGTTAAATCACAAATAATTCACAACAAACCATTCATTCATAACCTGGTTAATTCACAAATAACTCACAACAAACCATTCATTCATAACCTGATTAATTCAAAAATAACTCACAACAAACCATTCATTCATAACCTGGTTCATTAAAAAATGATTCATAACAAACCATTCATTCATAACCTGGTTCATTCACAAATGATTCACAACAAAACCATTCATTCATAACCTGGTTCATTCACAAATGATTCACAACAAACCATTCATTCATAACCTGGTTCATTCACAAATGATTCACAACAAAACCATTCATTCATAACCTGGTTCATTCACAAATGATTCACAACAAACCATTCATTCATAACCTGGTTCATTCTCAACAAACCATTCATTCATAACCTGATTAATTCACAAATAACTCACAACAAACCATTCATTCATAACCTGGTTCATTCACAACAAACCATTCATTCATAACCTGATTAATTCACAAATAACTCACAACAAACCATTCATTCATAACCTGATTAATTCACAAATAACTCACAACAAACCATTCATTCAAAACCTGGTTATTTTACAAATAACAACAGTCGTTGTTTCATAAAACCATTCATTCACAAATAATAGACGTGAAGTTGCCCCAGGAAGTTCCTATACTTATTAAGTCCGTTAAGTTGTGGTTTGTCGTAGAAACCGCGTGATTATATTAAGTATTATATAAGATTATATAATATTATATAAGTATTATATAAGATCACTAAGTATTATAGCGACGGATTAGAAGGGTGGATGATAGGAGAGGGAAAGAAAAGCGAGGAAGGACTCGTGAAGTTCCTATGTGGAAGGCCTCGTGAAGTTCCTGTGTGGAAGGCCTCGTGAAGTTCCTATGTGGAAGGCCTCGTGAAGTTCCTATGTGGAAGGCCTCGTGAAGTTCCTATGTGGAAGGCCTCGCGAAGTTCCTATGTGGAAGGCCTCGTGAAGTTCCTATGTGGAAGGCCTCGTGAAGTTCCTATGTGGAAGGACTCGTGAAGTTCTTATGTGGAAGCCCTCGTGAAGTTCCTATGTGGAAGGCCTCGTGAAGTTCCTATGTGGAAGGCCTCGTGAAGTTCCTATGTGGAAGGCCTCGTGAAGTTCCTATGTGGAAGGCCTCGCGAAGTTCCTATGTGGAAGGCCTCGTGAAGTTCCTATGTGGAAGGCCTCGTGAAGTTCCTATGTGGAAGGACTCGTGAAGTTCCTATGTGGAAGGCCTCGCGAAGTTCCTATGTGGAAGGCCTCGTGACGTTCCTATGTGGAAGGCCTCGCGAAGTTCCTATGTGGAAGGACTCGTGAAGTTCCTATGTGGAAGGCCTCGCGAAGTTCCTATGTGGAAGGCCTCGTGAAGTTCCTATGTGGAAGGCCTCGTGAAGTTCCTATGTGGAAGGCCTCGCGAAGTTCCTATGTGGAAGGCCTCGTGAAGTTCCTATGTGGAAGGCCTCGCGAAGTTCCTATGTGGAAGGCCTCGTGAAGTTCCTATGTGGAAGGCCTCGCGAAGTTCCTATGTGGAAGGCCTCGTGAAGTTCCTATGTGGAAGGCCTCGCGAAGTTCCTATGTGGAAGGCCTCGCGAAGTTCCTATGTGGAAGGCCTCGCGAAGTTCCTATGTGGAAGGCCTCGCGAAGTTCCTATGTGGAAGGACTCGTGAAGTTCCTATGTGGAAGGCCTCGCGAAGTTCCTATGTGGAAGGCCTCGCGAAGTTCCTATGTGGAAGGCCTCGCGAAGTTCCTATGTGGAAGGCCTCGCGAAGTTCCTATGTGGAAGGCCTCGCGAAGTTCCTATGTGGAAGGCCTCGTGAAGGTCCTATGTGGAAGGCCTCGTGAAGTTCCTATGTGGAAGGCCTCGCGAAGTTCCTATGTGGAAGGCCTCGTGAAGTTCCTATGTGGAAGGCCTCGTGAAGTTCCTATGTGGAAGGACTCGTGAAGTTCCTATGTGGAAGGCCTCGCGAAGTTCCTATGTGGAAGGCCTCGTGACGTTCCTATGTGGAAGGCCTCGCGAAGTTCCTATGTGGAAGGACTCGTGAAGTTCCTATGTGGAAGGCCTCGCGAAGTTCCTATGTGGAAGGCCTCGTGAAGTTCCTATGTGGAAGGCCTCGTGAAGTTCCTATGTGGAAGGCCTCGTGAAGTTCCTATGTGGAAGGACTCGTGAAGTTCCTATGTGGAAGGCCTCGCGAAGTTCCTATGTGGAAGGCCTCGTGAAGGTCCTATGTGGAAGGCCTCGCGAAGTTCCTATGTGGAAGGCCTCGTGAAGTTCCTATGTGGAAGGCCTCGTGAAGTTCCTATGTGGAAGGCCTCTCGAAGTTCCTATGTGGACGGCCTCGTGAAGTTCCTATGTGGAAGGCCTCGTGAAGTTCCTATGTGGAAGGCCTCGTGAAGTTCCTATGTGGAAGGCCTCGCGAAGTTCCTATGTGGAAGGCCTCGTGAAGTTCCTATGTGGAAGGCCTCGTGAAGTTCCTATGTGGAAGGCCTCGTGAAGTTCCTATGTGGAAGGACTCGTGAAGTTCCTATGTGGAAGGCCTCGTGAAGTTCCTATGTGGAAGGCCTCGCGAAGTTCCTATGTGGAAGGCCTCGTGAAGTTCCTATGTGGAAGGCCTCGTGAAGTTCCTATGTGGAAGGACTCGCGAAGTTCCTATGTGGAAGGACTCGCGAAGTTCCTATGTGGAAGGCCTCACGAAGTTCCTATGTGGAAGGCCTCGCGAAGTTCCTATGTGGAAGGACTCGCGAAGTTCCTTTGTGGAAGGCCTCGTGAAGTTCCTATGTGGAAGGCCTCGTGAAGGTCCTATGTGGAAGGCCTCGTGAAGTTCCTATGTGGAAGGCCTCGTGAAGGTCCTATGTGGAAGGCCTCGTGAAGGTCCTATGTGGAAGAACTCGTGAAGTTCCTATGTGGAAGGGCTTGTGAAGTTCCTATGTGGAAGGCCTCGTGAAGGTCCTATGTGGAAGGCCTCGTGAAGTTCCTATGTGGAAGGCCTCGTGAAGTTCCTATGTGGAAGGCCTCGCGAAGTTCCTATGTGGAAGGCCTCGCGAAGTTCCTATGTGGAAGGCCTCGTGAAGGTCCTATGTGGAAGGCCTCGTGAAGTTCCTATGTGGAAGGCCTCGTGAAGTTCCTATGTGGAAGGCCTCGTGAAGTTCCTATGTGGAAGGCCTCGCGAAGTTCCTATGTGGAAGGCCTCGTGAAGTTCCTATGTGGAAGGCCTCGTGAAGTTCCTATGTGGAAGGCCTCGTGAAGATCCTATGTGGAAGGACTCGTGAAGGTCCTATGTGGAAGGCCTCGTGAAGTTCCTATGTGGAAGGCCTCGCGAAGTTCCTATGTGGAAGGCCTCGTGAAGTTCCTATGTGGAAGGCCTCGCGAAGTTCCTATGTGGAAGGCCTCGTGAAGTTCCTATGTGGAAGGCCTCGTGAAGTTCCTATGTGGAAGGCCTCGTGAAGTTCCTATGTGGAAGGACTCGTGAAGGTCCTATGTGGAAGGCCTCGTGAAGTTCCTATGTGGAAGGCCTCGCGAAGTTCCTATGTGGAAGGCCTCGTGAAGTTCCTATGTGGAAGGCCTCGCGAAGTTCCTATGTGGAAGGACTCGCGAAGTTCCTATGTGGAATGCCTCGCGAAGTTCCTATGTGGAAGGCCTCGTGAAGTTCCTATGTGGAAGGACTCGCGAAGTTCCTATGTGGAAGGACTCGCGAAGTTCCTATGTGGAAGGCCCCGTGAAGTTCCTATGTGGAAGAACTCGCGAAGTTCCTATGTGGAAGGCCTCGTGAAGTTCCTATGTGGAAGGACTCGTGAAGTTCCTATGTGGAAGGCCTCGTGAAGTTCCTATGTGGAAGGCCTCGTGAAGTTCCTATGTGGAAGGCCCCGTGAAGTTCCTATGTGGAAGGCCTCGCGAAGTTCCTATGTGGAAGGCCTCGCGAAGTTCCTATGTGGAAGGCCTCGTGAAGTTCCTATGTGGAAGGCCTCGTGAAGTTCCTATGTGGAAGGCCTCGCGAAGTTCCTATGTGGAAGGACTCGTGAAGTTCCCATGTGGAAGGCCTCGTGAAGTTCCTATGTGGAAGGCCTCGTGAAGTTCCTATGTGGAAGGCCTCGTGAAGTTCCTATGTGGAAGGCCTCGTGAAGTTCCTATGTGGAAGGCCTCGTGAAGTTCCTATGTGGAAGGCCTCGTGAAGTTCCTATGTGGAAGGCCTCGTGAAGTTCCTATGTGGAAGGCCTCGTGAAGTTCCCATGTGGAAGGCCTCGTGAAGTTCCTATGTGGAAGGCCCCGTGAAGTTCCTATGTGGAAGGCCTCGCGAAGTTCCTATGTGGAAGGCCTCGTGAAGTTCCTATGTGGAAGGCCTCGTGAAGTTCCTATGTGGAAGGCCTCGTGAAGTTCCAGTGTGGAAGGCCTCGTGAAGTTCCTATGTGGAAGGCCTCGTGAAGTTCCCATGTGGAAAGCCTCGAGAAGTTCCTATGTGGAAGGCCTCGAGAAGTTCCTATGTGGAAGGCCTCGTGAAGTTCGTATGTGGAAGGCCTCGTGAAGTTCCTATGTGGAAGGCCTCGCGAAGTTCCTATGTGGAAGGCCTCGTGAAGTTCCTATGTGGAAGGCCTCGTGAAGGTCCTATGTGGAAGGACTCGTGAAGGTCCTATGTAGAAGGCCTCGTGAAGGTCCTATGTGGAAGGACTCGTGAAGTTCCTATGTGGAAGGCCTCGCGAAGTTCCTATGTGGAAGGCCTCGTGAAGTTCCTATGTGGAAGGCCTCGTGAAGGTCCTATGTGGAAGGACTCGTGAAGGTCCTATGTAGAAGGCCTCGTGAAGGTCCTATGTGGAAGGACTCGTGAAGTTCCTATGTGGAAGGCCTCGTGAAGGTCCTATGTGGAAGGACTCGTGAAGTTCCTATGTGGAAGGCCTCGCGAAGTTCCTATGTGGAAGGCCTCGTGAAGGTCCTATGTGGAAGGCCTCGTGAAGGTCCTATGTAGAAGGCCTCGTGAAGGTCCTATGTGGAAGGACTCGTGAAGTTCCTATGTGGAAGGCCTCGCGAAGTTCCTATGTGGAAGGCCTCGTGAAGTTCCTATGTGGAAGGCCTCGTGAAGGTCCTATGTGGAAGGACTCGTGAAGGTCCTATGTAGAAGGCCTCGTGAAGGTCCTATGTGGAAGGACTCGTGAAGTTCCTATGTGGAAGGCCTCGTGAAGTTCCTATGTGGAAGGCCTCGTGAAGGTCCTATGTGGAAGGCCTCGTGAAGTTCCTATGTGGAAGGCCTCGTGAAGTTCCTATGTGGAAGGACTCGCGAAGTTCCTATGTGGAAGGCCTCGTGAAGGTCCTATGTGGAAGGCCTCGTGAAGTTCCTATGTGGAAGGCCTCGTGAAGTTCCTATGTTGAAGGCCTCGTGAAGGTCCTATGTGGAAGGCCTCGTGAAGGTCCTATGTGGAAGGCCTCGCGAAGTTCCTATGTGGAAGGCCTCGTGAAGTCCCTATGTGGAAGGCCTCGTGAAGTTCCTATGTGGAAGGCCTCGTGAAGTTCCTATGTGGAAGGCCTCGCGAAGTTCCTATGTGGAAGGCCTCGTGAAGTTCCTATGTGGAAGGCCTCGTGAAGTTCCTATGTGGAAGGCTTCGCGAAGTTCCTATGTGGAAGAACTCAAGAAGACCCGATATGGAAGGCCTCGCGAAGTTCCTATGTGGAAGGCCTCGTAAAGTTCCTATGTGGAAGGCCTCGTAAAGTTCCTATGTGGAAGGCCTCGTGAAGTTCCTATGTGGAAGGCCTCGCGAAGGTCCTATGTGGAAGGACTCACGAAGTTCCTATGTGGAAGGCCTCGTGAAGTTCCTATGTGGAAGGCCTCGCGAAGGTCCTATGTGGAAGGACTCGTGAAGGTCCTATGTGGAAGGCCTCGTGAAGTTCCTATGTGGAAGGCCTCGCGAAGTTCCTATGTGGAAGGCCTCGCGAAGTTCCTATGTGGAAGGCCTCGCGAAGTTCCTATGTGGAAGGACTCTCGAAGGTCCTATGTGGAAGGCCTCGTGAAGTTCCTATGTGGAAGGCCTCGTGAAGTTCCTATGTGGAAGAACTAGTGAAGGTCCTATGTGGAAGGACTCGCGAAGTTCCTATGTGGAAGGACTCTCGAAGGTCCTATGTGGAAGGCCTCGTGAAGTTCCTATGTGGAAGGCCTCGTGAAGTTCCTATGTGGAAGGCCTCGTGAAGGTCCTATGTGGAAGGCCTCGTGAAGTTCTTATGTGGAAGGCCTCGTGAAGTTCCTATGTGGAAGGCCTCGTGAAGTTCCTATGTGGAAGGCCTCGCGAAGTTCCTATGTGGAAGGCCTCGTGAAGTTCGTATGTGGAAGGCCTCGTGAAGTTCCTATGTGGAAGGCCTCGTGAAGTTCCTATGTGGAAGGCCTCGCGAAGTTCCTATGTGGAAGGCCTCGTGAAGTTCCTATGTGGAAGGCCTCGTGAAGTTCCTATGTGGAAGGCCTCGTGAAGTTCCTATGTGGAAGGACTCGTGAAGTTCCTATGTGGAAGGCCTCGTGAAGTTCCTATGTGGAAGGCCTCGTGAAGTTCCTATGTGGAAGGCCTCGTGAAGTTCCTATGTGGAAGGCCTCGCGAAGTTCCTATGTGGAAGGCCTCGTGAAGTTCGTATGTGGAAGGCCTCGTGAAGTTCCTATGTGGAAGGCCTCGTGAAGTTCCTATGTGGAAGGCCTCGTGAAGTTCCTATGTGGAAGGACTCGTGAAGTTCCTATGTGGAAGGCCTCGTGAAGTTCCTATGTGGAAGGCCTCGCGAAGTTCCTATGTGGAAGGCCTCGTGAAGTTCCTATGTGGAAGGCCTCGTGAAGTTCCTATGTGGAAGGCCCCGTGAAGTTCCTATGTGGAAGGCCTCGTGAAGTTCCTATGTGGAAGGACTCGTGAAGTTCCTATGTGGAAGGACTCGCGAAGTTCCTATGTGGAAGGCCTCGTGAAGTTCCTATGTGGAAGGCCTCGTGAAGTTCCTATGTGGAAGGCCTGGTGAAGTTCCTATGTGGAAGAACTCGTGAAGTTCCTATGTGGAAGGCCTCGCGAAGTTCCTATGTGGAAGGCCTCGTGAAGTTCCTATGTGGAAGGCCTGGTGAAGTTCCTATGTGGAAGGCCTCGTGAAGTTCCTATGTGGAAGGCCTCGTGAAGTTCCTATGTGGAAGGCCTCGTGAAGTTCCTATGTGGAAGGCCTCGTGAAGTTCCTATGTGGAAGAAGTGAAGTTCTTATGTGGAAGGCCTCGCGAAGTTACTATGTGGAAGGCCTCGTGAAGTTCCTATGTGGAAGGCCTGGTGAAGTTCCTATGTGGAAGGCCTCGTGAAGTTCCTATGTGGAAGGCCTCGTGAAGTTCGTATGTGGAAGGCCTCGTGAAGTTCCTATGTGGAAGGCCTGGTGAAGTTCCTATGTGGAAGGCCTCGTGAAGTTCCTATGTGGAAGAAGTGAAGTTCTTATGTGGAAGGCCTCGCGAAGTTACTATGTGGAAGGCCTCGTGAAGTTCCTATGTGGAAGGCCTGGTGAAGTTCCTATGTGGAAGGCCTCGTGAAGTTCCTATGTGGAAGGCCTCGTGAAGTTCCTATGTGGAAGGCCTCGTGAAGTTCGTATGTGGAAGGCCTCGTGAAGTTCCTATGTGGAAGGCCTCGTGAAGTTCCTATGTGGAAGGCCTCGTGAAGTTCCTATGTGGAAGAAGTGAAGTTCTTATGTGGAAGGCCTCGCGAAGTTACTATGTGGAAGGCCTCGTGAAGTTCCTATGTGGAAGGCCTCGTGAAGTTCCTATGTGGAAGGCCTCGCGAAGTTCCTATGTGGAAGGCCTCGTGAAGGTCCTATGTGGAAGGCCTCGTGAAGGTCCTATGTGGAAGGCCTCGCGAAGTTCCTATGTGGAAGGACTCGTGAAGTTCCTATGTGGAAGGACTCGTGAAGTTCCTATGTGGAAGGCCTCGTGAAGGTCCTATGTGGAAGGCCTCGTGAAGTTCCTATGTGGAAGGCCTCGCGAAGTTCCTATGTGGAAGGCCTCGTGAAGGTCCTATGTGGAAGGCCTCGTGAAGGTCCTATGTGGAAGGCCTCGCGAAGTTCCTATGTGGAAGGACTCGTGAAGTTCCTATGTGGAAGGACTCGTGAAGTTCCTATGTGGAAGGACTCGTGAAGTTCCTATGTGGAAGGACTCACGAAGTTCCTATGTGGAAGGACTCGTGAAGTTCCTATGTGGAAGGCCTCGCGAAGTTCCTATGTGGAAGGACTCGTGAAGTTCCTATGTGGAAGGCCTCGCGAAGTTCCTATGTGGAAGGACTCGTGAAGTTCCTATGTGGAAGGACTCGTGAAGTTCCTATGTGGAAGGACTCACGAAGTTCCTATGTGGAAGGCCTCGTGAAGTTCCTATGTGGAAGGCCTCGTGAAGTTCCTATGTGGAAGGCCTCGTGAAGTCCCTATGTGGAAGGCCTCGTGAAGTTCCTATGTGGAAGGCCTCGTGAAGTTCCTATGTGGAAGGACTCACGAAGTTCCTATGTGGAAGGACTCGTGAAGTTCCTATGTGGAAGGACTCACGAAGTTCCTATGTGGAAGGACTCGTGAAGTTCCTATGTGGAAGGACTCGCGAAGTTCCTATGTGGAAGGACTCGCGAAGTTCCTATGTGGAAGGACTCGTGAAGTTCCTATGTGGAAGGACTCGTGAAGTTCCTATGTGGAAGGACTCACGAAGTTCCTATGTGGAAGGACTCGTGAAGTTCCTATGTGGAAGGCCTCGCGAAGTTCCTATGTGGAAGGACTCGTGAAGTTCCTATGTGGAAGGCCTCGCGAAGTTCCTATGTGGAAGGACTCGTGAAGTTCCTATGTGGAAGGACTCGTGAAGTTCCTATGTGGAAGGACTCACGAAGTTCCTATGTGGAAGGCCTCGTGAAGTTCCTATGTGGAAGGCCTCGCGAAGTTCCTATGTGGAAGGCCTCGTGAAGTTCCTATGTGGAAGGACTCGTGAAGTTCCTATGTGGAAGGCCTCGCGAAGTTCCTATGTGGAAGGCCTCGTGAAGGTCCTATGTGGAAGGCCTCGTGAAGGTCCTATGTGGAAGGCCTCGTGAAGTTCCTATGTGGAAGGCCTCGTGAAGTTCCTATGTGGAAGGCCTCGTGAAGTTCCTATGTGGAAGGCCTCGTGAAGTCCCTATGTGGAAGGCCTCGTGAAGTTCCTATGTGGAAGGCCTCGCGAAGTTCCTATGTGGAAGGCCTCTCGAAGTTCCTATGTGGAAGGCCTCGTGAAGTTCCTATGTGGAAGGCCTCGTGAAGTCCCTATGTGGAAGGCCTCGTGAAGTTCCTATGTGGAAGGCCTCGCGAAGTTCCTATGTGGAAGGCCTCTCGAAGTTCCTATGTGGAAGGCCTCGCGAAGTTCCTATGTGGAAGGCCTCTCGAAGTTCCTATGTGGAAGGCCTCTCGAAGTTCCTATGTGGAAGGCCTCTCGAAGTTCCTATGTGGAAGGCCTCTCGAAGTTCCTATGTGGAAGGCCTCGTGAAGTCCCTATGTGGAAGGCCTCGCGAAGTTCCTATGTGGAAGGCCTCGTGAAGTTCCTATGTGGAAGGCCTCGCGAAGTTCCTATGTGGAAGGCCTCGCGAAGTTCCTATGTGGACGGCCTCGTGAAGTTCCTATGTGGAAGGACTCGCGAAGTTCCTATGTGGAAGGCCTCGCGAAGTTCCTATGTGAAAGGCCTCGTGAAGTTCCTATGTGGAAGGCCTCGTGAAGGTCCTATGTGGAAGGCCTCGTGAAGTTCCTATGTGGAAGGCCTCGCGAAGTTCCTATGTGAAAGGCCTCGTGAAGTTCCTATGTGGACGGCCTCGTGAAGTTCCTATGTGGAAGGCCTCGTGAAGGTCCTATGTGGAAGGCCTCGTGAAGGTCCTATGTGGAAGGCCTCGTGAAGGTCCTATGTGGAAGGCCTCGTGAAGGTCCTATGTGGAAGGCCTCGTGAAGGTCCTATGTGGAAGGCCTCGTGAAGGTCCTATGTGGAAGGACTCGCGAAGTTCCTATGTGGAAGGCCTCGTGAAGTTCCTATGTGGAAGGACTCGTGAAGTTCCTATGTGGAAGGCCTCGTGAAGTTCCTATGTGGAAGGCCTCGTGAAGGTCCTATGTGGAAGGCCTCGTGAAGGTCCTATGTGGAAGGCCTCGTGAAGGTCCTATGTGGAAGGCCTCGTGAAGGTCCTATGTGGAAGGCCTCGTGAAGGTCCTATGTGGAAGGCCTCGCGAAGTTCCTATGTGGAAGGCCTCGCGAAGTTCCTATGTGGAAGGACTCGTGAAGTTCCTATGTGGAAGGCCTCGTGAAGTTCCTATGTGGAAGGACTCTTGAAGTTCCTATGTGGAAGGCCTCGTGAAGGTCCTATGTGGAAGGCCTCGTGAAGGTCCTATGTGGAAGGCCTCGCGAAGTTCCTATGTGGAAGGACTCGTGAAATTCTTATGTGGAAGGACTCGTGAAGTTCCTATGTGGAAGGCCTCGTGAAGGTCCTATGTGGAAGGCCTCGCGAAGTTCCTATGTGGAAGAACTCGCGAAGTTCCTATGTGGAAGGCCTCGTGAAGGTCCTATGTGGAAGGCCTCGCGAAGTTCCTATGTGGAAGGCCTCGTGAAGTTCCTTTGTGGAAGGCCTCGTGAAGTTCCTATGTGGAAGGACTCGTGAAGTTCCTATGTGGAAGGCCTCGTGAAGTTCCTATGTGGAAGGCCTCGTGAAGTTCCTATGTGGAAGAACTCGTGAAGTTCCTATGTGGAAGGCCTCGTGAAGGTCCTATGTGGAAGGCCTCGTGAAGTTCCTATGTGGAAGGACTCGTGAAGGTCCTATGTGGAAGGACTCGTGAAGTTCCTATGTGGAAGGCCTCGTGAAGTTCCTATGTGGAAGAACTCGTGAAGTTCCTATGTGGAAGGCCTCGTGAAGTTCCTATGTGGAAGGCCTCGTGAAGTTCCTATGTGGAAGGCCTCGTGAAGTTCCTATGTGGAAGGCCTCGTGAAGTTCCTATGTGGAAGGCCTCGCGAAGTTCCTATGTGGAAGGCCTCGTGAAGTTCCTATGTGGAAGGCCTCGTGAAGTTCCTATGTGGAAGGCCTCGTGAAGTTCCTATGTGGAAGGCCTCGTGAAGTTCCTATGTGGAAGGCCTCGCGAAGTTCCTATGTGGAAGGCCTCGTGAAGTTCCTATGTGGAAGGCCTCGTGAAGTTCCTATGTGGAAGGCCTCGTGAAGTTCCTATGTGGAAGGCCTCGTGAAGTTCCTATGTGGAAGGACTCGTTAAGTTCCTATGTGGAAGGCCTCGCGAAGTTCCTATGTGGAAGAACTCGTGAAGTTCCTATGTGGAAGGCCTCGTGAAGTTCCTATGTGGAAGGCCTCGTGAAGTTCCTATGTGGAAGGCCTGGTGAAGTTCCTATGTGGAAGGCCTCGCGAAGTTCCTATGTGGAAGGACTCGTGAAGGTCCTATGTGGAAGGCCTCGTGAAGTTCCTATGTGGAAGGCCTCGTGAAGGTCCTATGTGGAAGGCCTCGTGAAGTTCCTATGTGGAAGGCCTCGCGAAGTTCCTATGTGGAAGGCCTCGCGAAGTTCCTATGTGGAAGGCCTCGCGAAGGTCCTATGTGGAAGGCCTCGTGAAGTTCCTATGTGGAAGGACTCGTGAAGGTCCTATGTGGAAGGCCTCGTGAAGTTCCTATGTGGAAGGACTCGTGAAGTTCCTATGTGGAAGGCCTGGTGAAGTTCCTATGTGGAAGGCCTCGCGAAGTTCCTATGTGGAAGGACTCGTGAAGGTCCTATGTGGAAGGCCTCGTGAAGTTCCTATGTGGAAGGCCTCGTGAAGGTCCTATGTGGAAGGCCTCGTGAAGTTCCTATGTGGAAGGCCTCGCGAAGTTCCTATGTGGAAGGCCTCGCGAAGTTCCTATGTGGAAGGCCTCGCGAAGGTCCTATGTGGAAGGCCTCGTGAAGTTCCTATGTGGAAGGACTCGTGAAGGTCCTATGTGGAAGGCCTCGTGAAGTTCCTATGTGGAAGGCCTCGCGAAGTTCCTATGTGGAAGGCCTCGCGAAGGTCCTATGTGGAAGGCCTCGTGAAGTTCCTATGTGGAAGGCCTCGCGAAGTTCCTATGTGGAAGGCCTCGCGAAGGTCCTATGTGGAAGGCCTCGCGAAGTTCCTATGTGGAAGGCCTCGCGAAGTTCCTATGTGGAAGGCCTCGCGAAGGTCCTATGTGGAAGGCCTCGCGAAGTTCCTATGTGGAAGGCCTCGCGAAGTTCCTATGTGGAAGGCCTCGCGAAGGTCCTATGTGGAAGGCCTCGTGAAGTTCCTATGTGGAAGGCCTCGCGAAGTTCCTATGTGGAAGGCCTCGCGAAGGTCCTATGTGGAAGGCCTCGCGAAGTTCCTATGTGGAAGGCCTCGCGAAGTTCCTATGTGGAAGGCCTCGCGAAGGTCCTATGTGGAAGGCCTCGCGAAGGTCCTATGTGGAAGGCCTCGTGAAGTTCCTATGTGGAAGGCCTCGCGAAGGTCCTATGTGGAAGGCCTCGCGAAGGTCCTATGTGGAAGGCCTCGTGAAGTTCCTATGTGGAAGGCCTCGCGAAGTTCCTATGTGGAAGGCCTCGCGAAGTTCCTATGTGGAAGGACTCGTGAAGTTCCTATGTGGAAGGACTCGTGAAGGTCCTATGTGGAAGGCCTCGTGAAGTTCCTATGTGGAAGGCCTCGCGAAGTTCCTATGTGGAAGGCCTCGTGAAGGTCCTATGTGGAAGAACTCGCGAAGTTCCTATGTGGAAGGACTCGTGAAGTTCCTATGTGGAAGGCCTCGTGAAGGTCCTATGTGGAAGGCCTCG
>NC_091589.1:3007019-3012019 GCF_042767895.1 Penaeus vannamei
AAGCAAAGAGCAAAAAGCGCTAGCAGGCAAAACAACCAAACAAACAAAAATAAAAAATAGCAAGAAACACAAGCAAAGCGAAGCAAGGCTAAACGACCAGAGATCAAAAGCAAGCAAGCAAGCAAAGAGCAAAAAGCGCTAGCAGGCAAAACAACCAAACAAGATAAATAAAAAAATAGCAAGAAACACAAGCAAAACGAAGCAAGGCTAAACAACCAGAGATCAAAAGCAAGCAAGCAAGCAAGGAGCAAAAAGCGCTAGCAGGCAAAACAACCAAACAAACAAGATAAATAATAAAAAATAACAAGAAACACAAGCAAAACGAAGCAAGGCTAAGCAATCAGAGATCAAAAGCAAGCAAGCAAGCAAAAAGCAAAAAGCGCTAGCAGGCAAAACAACCAAACAAACAAGATAAATAATAAAAAATAACAAGAAACACAAGCAAAGCGAAGCAAGGCTAAACAACCAGAGATCAAAGAGCAAGCAAGCAAGCAAAGAGCAAAAAGCGCCATCTCGCAAGCAAAACAACCAAACAAACAAAAATAAAAAAATAGCAAGAAACACAAGCAAAGCGAAGCAAGGCTAAACAACCAGAGATCAAAAGGAAGCAAGCAAGCAAAGAGCAAAAAGCGCTAGCAGGCAAAACAACCAAACAAACAAGATAAATAATAAAAAATAACAAGAAACACAAGCAAAACGAAGCAAGGCTAAACAACCAGAGATCAAAAGCAAGCAAGCAAGCAAAGAGCAAAAAGCGCTAGCAGGCAAAACAACCAAACAAACAAGATAAATAAAAAATAGCAAGAAACACAAGCAAAACGAAGCAAGGCTAAACAACCAGAGATCAAAAGCAAGCAAGCAAGCAAAAAGCAAAAAGCGCCATCTCGCAGGCAAAACAACCAAACAAACAAAAATAAAAAAAATAGCAAGAAACACAAGCAAAACGAAGCAAGGCTAAACAACCAGAGATCAAAAGCAAGCAAGCAAGCAAAGAGCAAAAAGCGCTAGCAGGCAAAACAACCAAACAAACAAAAGTAAAAAAATAACAAGAAACACAAGCAAAGCGAAGCAAGGCTAAACAACCAGAGATAAAAAAGCAAGCAAGCAAGCAAAGAGCAAAAAGCGCTAGCAGGCAAAACAACCAAACAAACAAGATAAATAATAAAAAATAACAAGAAACACAAGCAAAGCGAAGCAAGGCTAATCAACCAGAGATCAAAAGCAAGCAAGCAAGCAAAGAGCAAAAAGCGCTAGCAGGCAAAACAACCAAACAAACAAAAATAAAAAAAATAGCAAGAAACACAAGCAAAGCGAAGCAAGGCTAAACAACCAGAGATCAAAAGCAAGCAAGCAAGCAAAGAGCAAAAAGCGCTAGCAGGCAAAACAACCAAACAAACAAGATAAATAATAAAAAATAACAAGAAACACAAGCAAAGCGAAGCAAGGCTAAACAACCAGAGATCAAAAGCAAGCAAGCAAGCAAAGAGCAAAAAGCGCTAGCAGGCAAAACAACCAAACAAACAAAAATAAAAAAAATAGCAAGAAACACAAGCAAAGCGAAGCAAGGCTAAACAACCAGAGATCAAAAGCAAGCAAGCAAGCAAAGAGCAAAAAGCGCTAGCAGGCAAAACAACCAAACAAACAAAAATAAAAAAATAGCAAGAAACACAAGCAAAACGAAGCAAGGCTAAACAACCAGAGATCAAAAAGCAAGCAAGCAAGCAAAGAGCAAAAAGCGCTAGCAGGCAAAACAACCAAACAAACAAGATAAATAATAAAAAATAACAACAAACACAAGCAAAGCGAAGCAAGGCTAAACAACCAGAGATCAAAAGCAAGCAAGCAAGCAAAGAGCAAAAAGCGCCATCTGGCAGGCAAAACAACCAAACAAACAAGATAAATAATAAAAAATAGCAAGAAACACAAGCAAAGCGAAGCAAGGCTAAGCAACCAGAGATCAAAAGCAAGCAAGCAAGCAAAGAGCAAAAAGCGCCATCTCGCAGGCAAAACAACCAAACAAACAAAAATAAAAAAATAGCAAGAAACACAAGCAAAACGAAGCAAGGCTAAACAACCAGAGATCAAAAGCAAGCAAGCAAAGAGCAAAAAGCGCTAGCAGGCAAAACCAAACAAACAAGATAAATAATAAAAAATAACTAGAAACACAAGCAAAGCGAAGCAAGGCTAGTCAACCAGAGATCAAAAAGCAAGCAAGCAAGCAAGCAAAGAGCAAAAAGCGCCATCTCGCAGGCAAAACAACCAGAGATAAAAAAGCAAGCAAGCAAAGAGCAAAAAGCGCCAGCAGGCAAAACAACCAAACAAACAAGATAAATAATAAAGAATAACAAGAAACACAAGCAAAGCGAAGCAAGGCTAAACAACCAGAGATCAAAAGCAAGCAAGCAAGCAAAGAGCAAAAAGCGCCATCTGGCAACGCGCCATTCGAACGGCCGCCGCGTCCTCCGAGCACCGACCAATGATCAGTCTGTGTCTGGACGCCGCGGGGTGAGCATCTCTGCAGGACGGGTGGTTGCAGGTCGGTTGGCAAGGCGTCTTCGCGAGTGTTGCGTAACTGGGCAATAATTGCGGGGATGTTGGTGTCTGATTTTTGTATGTGTGTGTTTATGTTAGTACATGTGTTAATGCGTCTTTCTGTGTGTGTGGGGGGGGGGGAGATGCGTGTGTCTGTTAGTACGTGTACACGCGTATTTTCGGGTACGTGTGTCTTCCACAACGTTGCGTTGATGTATTTATGTATCTTTAACGTCTAGATATTGTAGGAGGAAAGTTCTGAAAGGTCGTGTACGGTATGTATAGTGAGTCGTAGATAACGTTTCCTGTGTGTTCGCGTCAGTACCCGAAAAGTGTTGGTAATTCTGCGTGTGCGTGTAAAAATTATGCGCCTATACTCGTGTGTAAACGTATACGTGTGCGTATGGGTGTGTGCTTGTTTAGTTTTCTGTGTATGTACATGTGTGCATCTGCGCATGCATTTCTTTGTAAGTGTTTGTCTATCTAGGTAAATACTTGTGCGTGTGTATGTACATGTACTTCTGTGTATGTTCATGTCCTTGTTTACGTGTATTTGTTTATGTATGAACTAATGTGTGTGCGTATATTTCTATGTATATAGTTGTGTGTATATACTTGTATATGCTAGCCCGTGTATATACATGAGTGTATGTTTGTCTGTATATAATTATATAAGCATTTGTGTTTACGCGCGTATGTGTGTGCTGACGTGAGTGTACATACGTCTTTTTGTAGATAAAACACGGCCGGTTTAACGCTTCCATTCTACTTAACGTTGTATCTCTCGCACACTCTCTCTGTTCGTTCAGATTTACTTGTCGTCTAACCCATTATTCACAATTCTTCACTTAATAACACATTCCGGCCGTAACAGGAACTAAAGGACATGTGAAGGTCGCGGCGTCGTGGAAAGTTCTTAAGAATGGCAAGTCATTTCATAACAAGAGGCTGTTATCGTTTGCAGGACATATAATACGTTTTCTTGTTTGTTATTTTTGTTTTTTGTTTTTTAGGGGAGGGGGGGTATGGTAAAGTTCGCTTTGTTATGGAGATTTCTTTTTTTTATTATTATTCATCTATTCTTTGTATACTCGTTTCACATTAAAGCCTTTCCCCTTTATTTCTTATTTATGTATTTATATTTAGGGGGGAGGATTCTCAATTTTCTATTAATTTTTTCCATGCCTCCTATTAACGCATTTTTCCTTATTTTTCCTTTTGTGATTTCGATTCACTATTATCTTCCCTTTGTTGTAGAAATTTCTTTGTATTTCATCCATTTTTCTTTATCTTCTCGAATCGCAAATTAACTCATTTTTCCCGGGCTTTTTTTTTTCGCGGGTAAACATCACTTAACGAACGCAGCCCACCACGAACCCAGAAACAAGTTGTTATAATGGGTAATTGGGTTGTAATTGGGTAATGATGATTGTAAAGAATCGTGTATAACCTTTTTTCCCTTCATTCACTTATAGAGATTTTTGGAAGGAATTATTTCGAGACACATAAACTTCATTTTCGGGGCTCTGGTCGTCTGGAAATTGCTTAAAATGAACGCTAGCTTGTGCGTAACTAGCGAACCGTTGCTGATGGTGGTGATGATGGTGGTGGTGGTGATGACGGTGGTGGTGATGGTGGTGTTGGTGATGGTGGTGGTGGTGGTGATGATGGTGGTGGTGGTGTTGGTGGTGGTGATGATGGTGGTGATGGTGGTGGTGGTGATTATGGTGGTGGTGATGATGGTGGTGGTGGTGTTGGTGGTGGTGATGATGGTGGTGATGATGGTGGTGGTGGTGGTGATTATGGTGGTGGTGCTGGTGGTGGTGGTGGTGGTGATGATGATGGTGGTGATCATGATGGTGATGGTGGTGGTGGTGGTAGTGGTGGTGGTAGATATGGTGGTGGTGGTGGTGGTGGCGGTGGTGGTGGTGGTGATGTTGATGCTGGTGGTGGTGTTGGTGGTGATGCTGGTGGTGGTGGTGGTGGTGATGCTGGTGGTGGTGGTGCAGGTGATGATGGTGGTGGTGGTGGTGATGGTGGTGGTGGTGGTGGTGATGATGGTGGTTGTGGTGGTGGTGGTGGTGATGATGGTGGTGGTGGTGGTGGTGGTGGTGGTGGTGGTGGTGGTGGTGGTGGTGGTGGTGGTGGTGGTGGTGATGGTGGTGGTGGTGGTGGTGGTGGTGGTGGTGGTGGTGGTGGTGGTGGTGGTGGTGGTGGTGGTGGTGGTGATGATGGTCGTGATGGTGGTGGTGGTGGTGATGGTGATGACGGTGGTGGTGGTGGTGATGGTGGTGGTGATGGTGATGATGGTGGTGATGGTGTTGGTGGTGGTGATGATGGTGGTGATAGTGATGATGACGGTGGTGGTGGTGGTGATGATGGTGATGATGATGATAATGATAATAATGATAATGATAATGGTGATAATGATAAAGACAATAATCGTAATAATGATAACAAAGACAATA
>NC_091589.1:3022019-3027019 GCF_042767895.1 Penaeus vannamei
AAAATCATTATTTTCCATCTTTCTTTTTGTTGAAGATTGAAGAGACTAAAATCATCGACCATATTTACAAAGCATCATTAACTTTTATTTGTGATTCTCTTTTCAAAAGATAGAGTCAGACGCCATGACACCTCGGGTTGCTACTGATCTAGCTTTTCCCAAAACGTTTGAGATCATTATTATGATATAAAAACTCGGAGAAAATCAATGAAGTATTACGCGGAAAAAAATATAATTGATTGATTATTTTCACATGCTAGATATTTAGATAATTCTATCGTGTAGAATATTATCCGTCTCTCTCTAGGTAAATATGCGCTAAAAATGCTATTGCTGAAACGATGGAAATGGTAATGATAGTACGACAATTAATGATAATGATAATGGTGATAGTGATGACAATGGTAATGATTATAGTGATGACAATGATAATGATGATAGTGATGACAATGATAATGGTAATAGCGATAACAGTGATGATAACAGTAATAATTACAATAGTAATATTAATAATTTTAGTAATAATAATAATAATTTAAAAAAAATATTATTATTATTATTGATAGCGATAATAATAACAGCAACAACATAATGATGATAATAGTAATGATAATGATAATGATGATAATAATGATGATGACGATTATGATATTAACAATTATACTGATAATGCCAATAACAAGAATAGAGGTGATGATGATAACAATGACGATAAAATATTTGAAACTAATGATGATAAAATATTAATGATAATGTTGATGGTCGTAATAATCATCAAAATGATAATGATAATATTAGTAGTAAAGACAAAGTAATAGTAATGATGATGACTGCTGTAATTATAATAAAGGTTATGATAATAATGGTGATTATGATAATATAGTAATGATAATAATGAAAATAATAATTGTGATTATGATATCAATGATGATAATCGTAACGAGAGAAATATAATGATAATATAATGACCATGATAATGATAATGATTATGCTAATAATAATGATGACAATGATATCACAAATGTAACAGTGATATTGATTATGGTAATATTTTGAGAATGAAGGAAATGATTATACTATTAGCGATAATAAATCATAATTGTTACCGTTTCATTATAATGAACATTACTGTCATTATTATATTAGTGTCGTTGTATATATCATTATCATTATTATTATTGTTATTGTTATTATTGTCGGTATATACATTATCATTATCATTAGTATTATTGCTTTTATAATAATAATAATCATAATAATAATAATAATAATAATAATAATAATAATGATAATAACAATAATAATAATGACAATGATAATGATAATGATAATAATATTTATTATTATTATTATTGTTATTAAGGTTGTTAGTGACATTTTAATTATCATACGTGTGTTTTTAATGTATAAACGACTGCGTGTGTGTGTGTGTGTGTGTCTGTGTGTGTGTGTGCAGGACAGACACACAGCTCTACATTCCGATACAAAGCCCACTTATCTAACACAGTCAAGTATGCCCATCTCGTCTCGAACCTCAAGTGTTTTCGTCTCAAATCCCTTTCTTCAACCCGAAGGATTTCTGTCAACGGAGGACTCAGTGCTTCCCGGAAACCTCGGACTCAAGGATCAGACGCTGGCCCTTCGTTGGGTCAAGGACAACATCCGTGACCTCGGCGGCGACCCGGAAAAGGTCACGGTCTTCGGAGTGAGTTCCGGGGCGGCGGCGGCACACTTCCAGGTCCTCACGCCGTATGCCAAAGGTGGGTGGGTGTGCTTGCGTGCAAAGGTGGTGTTCTAGTGTCTCTTGGTGTTCTGGTGGTACTTTTAACAGTGGTCTTAATGGTATCCAAACAGTCCGCGTGTATACGTGTTGTGATATTTGGTGTTTATTTCCTAGTTGGGTCTTTGTCCATAAATCAAGACATACACACGCACACGCACATACAAACACACACACACATACAAAAGCGCGCGCACACACACACACACACACACACACACACACACACACACACACACACACACACACACACACACACACACACACACACACACACAGAGTATCACCAAACTGACATGGTTCACAACCACCCCATTAACCCCTCAACGCTTCCTACCGTTCCTACCAACATCCTCTCCTTCCCCTATCCTCTAGGTCTTTTCCACCGAGCTATCCTGCAGTCTGGGTCAGGACTCTGTTCCTGGGGTTCACGCGCCGATCACAGGGAGGTCGCGGTCAAAGTAGGTCAGCTGGTGAACTGTTCGAAGGCAGGGTCGACGACGGAGAGCCTGGACAGCGGGACCCTCCTCGCCTGCCTCCAGAAGACGCCCCTGGAAGAGCTGGTCGCCGTTCCCCAGGCCTTCGCGGTACGGCCTCGGGGTTGCCTCGCCGTGTGTGGAAGTCGTGGCGTTGCAGAAGGAACGACGGAAGGGAAGGACAAGGAGACACGCGGAGGTCGAACGCCTTTTTTTCGCTGTGTTGCTTCTTCGGGGCAATACGGGGGAAGATCCTTCGGCATATTCGTGTGTCTTCTTGTTCTTCCCTCCATTGTTCTTATTATTCTTCCACCCGTTATTCTTCTTATTCTTCCATCCATTCTTCTTCTTATTCTTCCATCCATTATTCTTCTTATTCTTATTCGTATGCTCATATAAGCCCATGTATGATCACATATGCTCATATAATAAATTAAAGAGAGAGAGAGAGAGAGAGAGAGAGAGAGAGAGAGAGAGAGAGAGAGAGAGAGAGAGAGAGAGAGAGAGAGAGAGAGAGAGAGAGACAGACAGACAGACAGACAGACAGAGAGACAGAGAGACAGAGACAGAGACAGAGACAGAGACAGAGACAGAGACAGAGACAGAGACAGAGACAGAGACAGAGAGAGACAGAGAGAGACAGAGAGAGACAGAGACAGAGGCAGAGACAGAGACAGAGACAGAGACAGAGACAGAGACAGACAGACAGAGAGAGAGAGAGAGAGAAAAAAAAAAATAACATATACCCACACACATATATCTTCGACGAGTATTTTTCCTTCTCATTCCACCTCTCTTTCGGCAGATTTGGTCGAATGAGCCCCTAGTGATGCTGCCTCGAGTGGATGGCGACTTTTTGCCCGATTTTCCCGCCAATTTGCTCAAGAACAATCGGTATAACAAGGTCGATCTTATTGCAGGCGTGACGGCACACGAGGGGGCTTTTGTTGCAAAGTGTGAGTGTTTTTTGTTGATTATTTTTTTAAAAGGTCTAGTGGATTACAAACCTATATTATTTTCTTTGTATATGTGGATTACAAACCTATATTATTTTCTTTATATATGTGGATTACAAACCTATATTATTTTCTTTATATATGTGGGTTACAAACCTATATTATTTTCTTTATATATATATATATATATATATATATATATATATATATATATATTTAGCACTCATTATTTTACATAAACATAATGCCTATTGCGTACAGTATTAACACGATTAAATGAATAAACACAAAAATAGACAAAGAAGATAAACGAACATTTAAACAAACAAACAAATCAAGACTAGTAAAAAATAAAAAATCAACAGATATAAACGCAAAAAAAAGACACACAAAAAATAAACAAGAAAAAACAAAAATCAAAAACAAGAGAAGCGTAAAAAAGAACAAACAAACAAACAAACTTCCCTCAAAATAAAAAACAAGAGAAACGTAATAAAAAAAAAACTTCTCTCAAAACAAAAACAAGAAAAGCTTATAAAAACAAACAAAAAACAAACCAAACCAAACCCGCAAAACAAAAACAAAAGAACCGTAAAATAAAAAAACAAAAAACAAACAAAACCAAACTTCCCCAAAACAAAAACAAGAGAACCGTAAAAAATATAAAAAAAACCAAAAAAACAAAAACCCCAACTTCCCCCCAGTTCTGTACGCGAGGAAGCCCCTGAGAGACGCCCTAGTGACCAACTTCAGCGTCGTGGGCCCTCTCGTCATGAACTTCAGGAACCAGGACGACCACGACGACCACGACCCACTCTACCTCGCTCGCAGGGTCTTCTACCACTACTTGGGAGACATTCTAATAGCTGATGAGAACGCCGATGCTGTCACCGAGGTATGACTGAGTATCGTTGTATGACTGAGTATTGTTGTTATTGTTGGCTTTGTTGTTGTTATTATCAGTATTGTTATCTTTATCATCATCATCGCCATCGTTATCGTCATCACCATCACCACCACCACCATCATCATCATCATCACCATCATCATCATCATCACCATCATCATCATCATCATCATCACCATCATCATCATCACCATCATCATCATCATCATCATCATCACCATCATCATCATCATCATCATCATCATCATCATCATCATCATCATCGTTGTCTTCATCACCACCATCATCATCATCATCATCATCATCATCATCATCATCATCATCACCACCATCACCACCATCATCATCATCATCATCATCATCATCATCATCACCACCACCATCATCACCACCATCATCATCATCACCATCATCACCACCACCACCACCACCATATCATAATCATCATCATCACCACCACCACCATCACCACCATCATCATCCATCCATCATCATCATCATCACCACCATCACCACCATCATCATCACCACCATCATCACCACCACCACCACCATCACCACCATCATCATCATCATCATCATCATCAATAGTCAACAATCAACCCAACCACCACCCCATACACCCAACAATCAACACAACCAACCCAACCACCTTTCTCTCTCTCTTTCTCCCCCCCCCCCCCCCCCTCCCAACAGCTGTTCAGTGACCGCTTGTTCAAGACCTGCACAGAAGACACCTTGAAAGCCCACCTCGAGGCGACCCACTCCAGGGCTTATTTCTACACGTTAACCCACCGAGGCCAAAAGGGGTTCCTGGACGGGTTAAATCTCACCGTTGGAGCGCACTGTAATTTCTCTTTGCTATTAGTGTTGTTGTTATT
>NC_091589.1:3029519-3037019 GCF_042767895.1 Penaeus vannamei
CCTCTTGTCCTCCCTCTATCCTCTCCATACTCGGCTTTCTTCTCATCTACACTATCTCACTTCTTTCTCTTATCCTTCTTCCCCCATCCCTCCCCCTGCTCCTATCCCCTCCCTCCTTCCTCTATCGTTCTTCCCCTCCTGACTTCTTATCCCATCCCTCCCTTCTTTCTCATCCTCCCTTCTTTCCTTTTCTTTCCACATCCCTCCACTTCTTTTCCCATCCCTCCCTTTCTTTCCTTTTCTTTCCCATCCCTCCCTTCTTTCCCATCCCTCCCTTCTTTCCCATCCCTCCCTAACCCTCTCTTCTCAGCCCCCTGGGCCCTCCCAGCCCCCTCTCTTCACCTCCCAGCCCCTCTCTCTTATCTCCCTCCCCTCCCTCCCAGCCCCCTCTCTTCTTCCCCCCCTCCCAGCCCCCTCTCTTCTCCCCCCCTCCCATAACCTCCTCTCTTATCCCCCCCCTCCCAGCCCCCTCTCTTCTCCCTCCCCCCTCCCAGCCCCCCTCTCTTCTCCCCCCTCATCCACCGCCTCTTCTCCCCCTCCCTCCCGATCCCCTCTCATCTCCCCCTCCCCTCCATGACCCCCTCATCTTCTCCCCCCCCTCCCAGCCCCCCTCTCTTATCTCCCCCTCCCAGCCCCCCTCTCTTCTCCCCCCCTCCCAGCAGCTCCCCTCTCTTCTCCCCCCCCTCCCAGGCCCCTCTCTTCTCCCCCCCCCCATCACCGCCTCTTCCTCCCCCCCCTCTCTCCCAGCCCCTCATCACCGCCTCTTCCTCTCCCTCCCCCCTCCCAGCCCCCTCTCTCCTCCCCCCCTCCCAGCCCCCTCTCTTCTCCCCCCTCAGCCCCCTCTCTTCTCCCCCCCTCATCACCGCCCTCTTCCTCCTCCCCCCCTCCCCAGCCCCCTCTCTTCTCCCTCCCCCTCCCAGCCCCCTCTCTTCTCCCCCCCTCCCAGCCCCCTCTCTTCTCCCCCCCCCCTCCCAGCCCCCTTCTCTTCCCCTCTCTTCTCCCAGCCCCCCCTCATCACCGCACCTCCCAGCCCCCTCTCTTCTCCCTCCCCCCTCCCAGTCCCCTCTCTTCTCTCCACATCTGCACTCTCTTCTCCCTCCCTCCCTCCCAGCCCCCTCTCTTCCCCCCCCCTCATCACCGCCTCTTTCTCCCCCCCCCTCATCACCGCCTCTCCAGCCCCCTCCCAGCCCCCCTCTCCCAGCCCCCCTCTCTTCTCCCCCCCCCTTCCCAGCCCCTCCTCTCTTCTCTCCCCCCCCTCCCAGCCACGCCTCTCTTCTCTCCTCAGCCCCTCCCTCCCAGCCCTCAGCACCGCCTCTCTTCTCCCCCCCCTCCCCAGCCCCCTCTCCCAGCCCCCTCTCTTCTCCCCCCCCCTCCCAGCCCCCTCTCTTCTCCCCCACTCCCAGCCCACCTCTCTCTCTCCCCACACCCTCCCTCCCCAGACCCCCCTCTCCCAAGCCCCCTCTCTCCCCCCTCTCCCAGCCCCCCCATCACCGCCTCTTCCCCCCCCCTCCCAGCCCCCCTCTCCCCCAGCCAGCCTCTCATCTCCCCCTCTCTTCCCCCCCCCTCCCTCCCAGCCCCCTCTCTTCTCTCCCCCTTCTTCCCCCCCCCCCTCCCAGCCCCCTCCCAGCCTCTCTCCCCCCCCCTCATCACCGCCTCTTCCTCCCGCAGGAACCCGACGCCAGACTCGTCCTTGGGCTTCAAGTGGCAGCCTGTGTCGAAGGATTCCTTGCATTTCCTCGACATTCGGCCTGCAGCGGACATGGCGCCAGATGGGAGAGCGCGGGTTAGTTTTGATGTATTTATTTTGTTTTATTATTATTATTTTTTGTTGTTGTTGTTGTTATTATTATTATTATTATTATTATTATTATTATTATTATTATTATTATTATTATTATTATTATTATTATTATTATTATAGTTTTGATGTATTTATTTTGTTTTATTATTAATATTATTATTATTATTATTATTATTATTATTATTATTATTATTATTATTATTATTATTATTATTATTATTATTATTATTATTATTATTATTATTTTATTATTGGGGGGGAGGGGTAGGGAAGGAAGGTAGAAGTGTTGGGAAGAGAGTTGATTTTTTTTATTTTTTTTTTATTATTACTATTTTATTATTGGGGGGGGGGGGAAGGGGTAGGGAAGGAAGGTAGAAGTGTTGGGAAGAGAGTGGAATTTTTTTTTTTTTTTTTTTTTGGGTGGGGGGGTAAAATAAAAAAAATAGGGTCAGGGAATGAGGGTTAGGGAAAGAGAGAGAGAGAGAGAGAGAGAGAGAGAGAGAGAGAGAGAGAGAGAGAGAGAGAGAGAGGGAAGGAGAGAGAGAGAGAGAGAGAGAGAGAGAGAGAGAGAGATTTAATAATTTGACTTGATAACATTGATTTACAGAACCGTGTACATGCCCTGTAAATAGCCAGGGTAAGATATCAAAACATTTATCCAAACTGCCTGTGCTTCTATTTGTGTAAAGGGCTATTAGTCAAACATTAGCATTATATACATGTTTGAAGGTCAATGTCAGTGTCATTGAATTTTTGAAATATCATCTGGTTGTTAAAAAAAAAAAAAAAAAAAAAAAAAAACATATCACTAATCATTTCAAAGACAAATATGTCTACAAGAAGTTGATATAATCAATGTGATGATCTGTGGTCAGTACTGTATGATCGATAGATTGCAGTTTTCGTGCAACAAAGTAAGTAATGGGTACGATTATACGACTTGGACACGTTGTAGTTTGCAATGGAGATATGAAACTAGCTTTGCCTCCAAAACTGCATCCTGTACATAGTGCACTGATATCTTAAGCGTACCCTAGTCATTGCAACCTGCTAGCTCCGGGACAGTCTGATACTGACCTTTTAGGGTCTGCCTATGTCTGATGTCCCAAATAGTACCGTGTCTGTGTTTCTTCATCTTTTCGGTGGACCATACCTGACCCTCGTAATCTCGAAGACAGCTGATAACACTAGTTTTTATTTGATTGAGAGGTGGCAGCACTGCATCATATGGTTCACATGGGAAAGTGCCATTTCTGCCAATTGGTCAACCCTGCCACAGCACGATATTCCTATTTGAGAGGGTGTCCAGTATAGTGACACTTGAACACCCTGAATTGACAGTCTAGAACTTTGGTGGAGGATATTTCTTGTTATCATTCTTGCTGGATTATATGCCGTGAGCCAATGGAGCACACCCTGGCTTTTAGTAAAGACAGATGTTCACTACCATTTTGAGTTGCATGGCTTATAGCTACTGACTTAGCATCAGTTATGTTTGCCCAGTTGGAGATGCACACACTTTCTTCAAGATCTATATCAGGAATTAGTACAATCCCTGCTGTGCCATGAGGATCAGTGGAGGCGTCACAGTAGATTGTAAGTGGGGGGGGGGATGAGGGAGGCGGAGAATGTCAGTTAATGAGCTCTGTTCTCGAAGTTCTTGAGGTGGAGTCCCTCTTTGTCAGTATGAGCACATACATGAGTTCTGTACCAAGGAGCAGTAAGTATTATTCGGGGAATGTTAAGGGCTTCAAAATTCCATACACTGAAGAATAGATAGTATGAGCAGTTTGGACTTTCCATTCTAAGTTGGACTGTATTAGATTAGTGTCGAGGGCGGACATGCTTAACTATAATTGATCCCATTTGACAAGATAGTGAAAATTCGTGAACTGGGTAGTTCAGTGGTCTTAAACGCTCAAGGCAACGTTCCTTAGTGGTTTGAACAATATCCCTGGTAAAGCGAAAATTGTGGGACATGTGGAGAGCAATCACCATAACACAAAGATATTCATAGGTGTTCGTTCTTGCAATATTTTGTCCACTTAACCTTGGAATACGAGGTAGTTTACGAAGTCTGGAAATATGCTTGGTTTTGATTGAGTGGTTTATGAGACCAAGGGTTGCTCACTTTTTGCTGAACCTCTGATGGTTGCAAGACGCTAGACATACAGGTGAAGTTGAAGAGAGCAAAAGGAGGATTTCTTCCCAGTGTCTGTACCTTTTGCAAGAAGTCGGGTATTAGTCATTAGTGATTCCATCTAGTGGCTTTGCTAGACGGAAAAGCTGCAAGAAATTCTTCACTTGTAAATGGTGCACCGGCTTCATCAGAGACTTGGCACTGATAGTCAATTCCGTCTTTGTGATTGAATTGAAGAGAACAGCTGCGCATGGATAGAGGGAGATGATTAAGAGGAGGGAGGAAGGGGGGGAAATGGGGGAGGGAGAGAGAGAGAGGGGGGGGAGGGGAGGAGGGCGGAGTGAGGAAGGATGAGGGGGGAGAGAGGGAAAGGAGGAGGGCGGAGTGAAGAAGGATTGGGAGGGAGAGAGAGAGAGAGAGAGAGGGAGGGGAGGGGAGGAGAGGGGGGAGGAGTGAGGAAGGATTAGGGGGGAGAGAGGGAAAGGAGGAGGGCGGAGTGAAGAAGGATTGGGAGGGAGAGAGAGAGAGAGAGAGAGGGAGGGGAGGGGAGGGGAGGAGGGCGGAGTGAGGAAGGATTAGGGGGGAGAGAGGGAAAGGAGGAGGGCGGAGTGAAGAAGGATTGGGAGGGAGAGAGAGAGAGAGAGAGAGGGAGGGGAGGGGAGGGGAGGAGGCGCAGGAGTGAGGAAGGATTAGGGGGAGAGAGGGAAAGGAGGAGGGCGGAGTGAAGAAGGATTGGGAGGGAGAGAGAGAGAGAGAGGGAGGAAGAATTGCGAGGAAAGGAAGAAAGGAAGGAGAGAGGGAGGGTAAGGAGGGAAGAAAACAATTGAGGTTCCACCTATATGTCTACATCACGAAGAAGAAGGGTGAGCAGTGGGAGGATGCGGAGGTGGCTTGGAGGGAGGGAAAGAGGGGGGGGGGCAGAGGGGAGGGAAGGTGGGGCGAAGGGAGAGAAAAGAGAAGGGGGAGGGATGGAGTGGAGAGAGGGTGGGGCGGAGGGAGAGAAAAGAGAAAGGGGGGGGGGGAGGAGATGGAGTGAAAGATTGAGATAAGGAAGGATATATGTAGCGAATGGGGGAGGATCGGCAGGAGGGAGGGAGGGAGGGAGGGAGAGAGAGAGAGAGAGAGAGAGAGAGAGAGAGAGATAGAGAGAGAGAGAGAGAGAGAGAGAGAGAGAGAGAGAGAGAGAGAGAGAGAGAGAGAGAGAGAATGTTGGTGTGTGTGGTGGTGGGGGGGAGGCAGTAATATCAATACTAGTCAATCAAATTTTTAAAAAATCGCAATCTAAGATATTCTCAAATTTCCATCCCTTTTTCCACAACACAATACACGATTACTATTAATTCCAGTGGTAATCGTGTTTGGTAAAATCAAAAATGAACAATTTCTGAAAGTTGAATACATTCCAAATTAAAAATAATACCTCTCTTAAAAAAGTTAACACACTCTTTTTAAAAACCACACACATATATAATGGAAGCCAAATACACCTCTCATGAAAGCTAAATGAATTCCTGGAAGCTTCATTAATTCCTTATGAAATTCAGATCTAATTGCATCCCGGAGTAAACCAATGATCAACCCAGATCGATACTAATGATAACTTATCTATCCGAAGGTGCGGGCGTTCTGGGCAAGCCTTCCCACGAGACAGAACAAGATCCTGTACCCAGAGAGGTTCTCGTCGACAAGCCGCCCCAAGTGCTGAGATCTCGGGACTGTATGCCGCTAAAAACCATCTGAAACCATTTGTCTGCCGCTAAAAACCATCTGAAACCATTTGTCTGCCGCTAAAAACCATCTGAAACCGGGTCCTCTCTTGGAAATATATGACTTGGCAACCTATTTTGTCTCTTGGAGTACACTACTCGTCTCTTAAAAACACCTGTCTTTTGAAATCCTTTTGTCTGCCGCTAAAACCCATCTGAAACCGGCTCCTCTCTTGGAAATATAAGACTTGGCAACCTATTTTGTCTCTTGGAGTACACCACTCGTCTCTTAAAAACACCTGTCTTTTAAAATCCATTTGTCTGCCGCTAAAAACCATCTGAAACCGGCTCCTCTCTTGGAAATATATGACTTGGCAACCTATTTTGTCTCTTGGAGGACACCACTGGTCTCTTAAAAACACCTGTCGTTTGAAATCCATTTGTCTGCCGCTAAAAACCATCTGAAACCTTCTCCTCTCTTGGAAATATATGACTTGGCAACCTATTTTGTCTCTTGGAGGACACTACTCGTCTCTTAAAAACACCTGTCGATTGAAATCCATTTGTCTGCCGCTAAAAACCATCTGAAACCTTGGAAATATATGACTTGGCAACCTATTTTGTCTCTTGGAGTACACCACTCGTCTCTTAAAAACACCTGTCTTTTGAAATCCATTTGTCTGCCGCTAAAAACCATCTGAAACCTACTCCTCTCTTGGAAATATATGACTTGGCAACCTATTTTGTCTCTTGGAGGACACTACTCGTCTCTTAAAAACACCTGTCGTTTGAAATCCATTTGTCTGCCGCTAAAAACCATCTGAAACCGGCTCCTCTCTTGGAAATATATGACTTGGCAACCTATTTTGTCTCTTGGAGGACACCACTCGTCTCTTAAAAACACCTGTCTTTTGAAATCCATTTGTCTGCCGCTAAAAAACATCTGAAACCGGGTCCTCTCTTGGAAATATATGACTTGGCAACCTATTTTGTCTCTTGGAGTACACCACTGGTCTCTTAAAAACACCTGTCTTTTGAAATCCATTTGTCTGCCGCTAAAAACCATCTGAAACCTTCTCCTCTCTTGGAAATATATGACTTGGCAACCTATTTTGTCTCTTGGAGGACACCACTCGTCTCTTAAAAACACCTGTCTTTTGAAATCCATTTGTCTGCCGCTAAAAACCATCTGAAACCGGATCCTCTCTTGGAAATATATGACTTGGCAACCTATTTTGTCTCTTGGAGGACACTACTCGTCTCTTAAAAACACCTGTCGTTTGAAATCCTTTTGTCTGCCGCTAAAAACCATCTGAAACCTTCTCCTCTCTTGGAAATATATGACTTGGCAACCTATTTTGTCTCTTGGAGTACACCACTCGTCTCTTAAAAACACCTGTCTTTTAAAATCCATTTGTCTGCCGCTAAAAACCATCTGAAACCGGCTCCTCTCTTGGAAATATATGACTTGGCAACCCATTTTGTCTCTTGGAGGACACTACTCGTCTCTTAAAAACACCTGTCTTTTGAAATCCATTTGTCTGCCGCTAAAAACCATCTGAAACCATTTGTCTGCCGCTAAAAACCATCTGAAACCATTTGTCTGCCGCTAAAAACCATCTGAAACCATTTGTCTGCCGCTAAAAAACATCTGAAACCGGGTCCTCTCTTGGAAATATATGACTTGGCAACCTATTTTGTCTCTTGGAGGACACTACTCGTCTCTTAAAAACACCTGTCTTTTGAAATCCATTTGTCTGCCGCTAAAAACCATCTGAAACCTTCTCCTCTCTTGGAAATATATGACTTGGCAACCTATTTTGTCTCTTGGAGGACACCACTCGTCTCTTAAA
>NC_091589.1:3042019-3047019 GCF_042767895.1 Penaeus vannamei
CTCTGAGTTCCTGGGGTGTAACTGTTTGAATAGTGTTGCATGTGATCCCCTTCGTACATAATGCATACATTTCAGTGTGTCCTATCATTGTGGATCACGTTTATATGGGGTGGGGACGTGTGCAGAGCAAATGCTATGTGATAGACAATGGTATGAGGTGGATTGTTGGTTAGGTTGGTGTCATGTAATGTGTTGCCACTTCGACTTGTGTTTTTTTTCCTTTCACCCCCTCACCCAGACCATCTCCCCCCTCCATACCCCCTCACCAGATACCCCCCCCCCCTCTCCCAGATACCCCGCCCCCCCTCCATACCCCCTCACCCAGATACACTATGGACACTTACATTGCCTCTAAACATCTCAATAACAAGATTAAGGATTCGATAATTACCCGCGTTGTAGACGAGTGGCTACACACAAATGACCGTGGCTGAAGGTTGATGAGGATTATTGCAAGGCTCTCTGCAAGATTGCCGTTCCACCTCGGTCGGAAAACGCCGCCAGTCTCCAATCTTCATTCTATAGAAAAGTCTATAGAAAACAGTATGGCGAAAGGATTTTTGCCTGAAGGATAACGGTACGTCCTTCCCAAAGGCTGAAAGAGGCTTTCCGGAAGAAGGGACACGTTAATATAGATTTTATTCATTATCTTTGGGAAATTAATACGTGTCGGGTTTCCCCTGGAGCAGTACTTCGTATAAATCAATGTAATGTATTTTATCAAATAAAACTACTGCTCTGTACATAATTTTCACATTATTGTAAGGTAATTATTTCCATTGCCTTTCTCAGAAAAGAGTTGCTTCTCGTTAACGCCTTCATTATTTTTGTCCCCCTTAGAATTCCCGTTCTCTGTGTAATCACGCTGAACACAGAAAACGTACCGTAGTAATGGCACGCTGTTCCAGAGCACCTTTATCCTTTTTCTTGGCGGCAACACTGATTGTGGCAGTGTGCCTTCTTTATGTACGACAATAATGCACGCACCAACACCATCCCCAAAATCTGCAACAAAGAAACAAAAACACGTTAAAACACTTGGATTTAAAATGGCAGCAGTAAACACAAAAATACGTATGTCTGATTAAATTCAAAATTTCAGACAGACTCACCTTTACACAAGGTTTTATCCGTTCCAAGATCCACCCTAGCAATTTTACTTCCAGCAGCAACACCTATGAATAAAAAAAACGATTAATTCTAAACCAACATCTAATAAAAATCACACAAAATATCACAAATGTTCACAGATTCACAATACAAACCAAACAAGTTTTTTTTTTCACAAGAATAACTCAAACAGAAATTATGTGGCAGCGGGATATCCTCGGTAACTGTAGAATCCACTATGTCCTCCTTCAGATTCGATCGTCCTTTAATGCGAATCAGCAGTTCCTTCCGCCAATCCCGACGCCAAAAAAAAAAAAAAAAAAAAATGGAGGAGGAGGTGGGGGATTAGCCAATGTTTACATCGGTGTTTTTATACGAGAAGGGGAGCGCACGTGGAGATCAGAGTATGTAATTAGTATGTAACCTCCCATGCAAGAATACGTCCATCTGAATATAGTTATACAAATGGGCCTTAAAGGAACGCTGAATATTTCCCCTAGATTGTATCCTAGGTTGTAAAAAGAATGATCAATTTGAGGAATGAGGTAGTAACACTTTTGGAAAAGCATTGTATTGCCCCTTGAGGGTAGTTAGCGAGACTTGGCTGGTTGACACGCCAGGTTGGCAGATAATTAGCCTTTCAGGTGGATGTACGAAAGGGAAACCCGATCCACCTTTGAAATCCCTGTCAATACTTCCTAAATAGGATGAAACAGCGACTTTTCAATCTATTAGGTAATTGACCTGTTAGTTAGAAGTAGGTGTAGTAATGATAATGATGATAATGAGAATGATGAAAATTATGTATGTCTTATCAGTGTAAATATTCAATCTATTAGGTAATTGACCTGTTAGTGGCATAAGCATGAGTGAAAAAGGGTGCCTTCGTTAGTGCTGCATCTTCGCGGTGTAGCATTGACACAACCCACACCATGTGAGTTGTGAGGCGATGAGGAAAAAAGTAGACCTTACCAGTGGACTTCGCAGAGAGGCAGCGAGGAACCAATGTAAACAACATTTTCCCGCGCCTCTCGTTCTAACCCATCAGAACAAGCTTACCGACAAAAAGGTTGATGATGCAATGCAAGACCTATAGTTTGAGTTCCAAGAGGAAATAATTCGTAGTATCACCCATTTTCGCAAACTGGGTAGTATATACAATGGGAAGATTTTGAAAAGTCAGTCATTGTCGAGCGCAGGTGACAGGTGGACAAGCAATTAGTCAACGTGTACAAGTATGAGATATAGTGGTTGCCGTATCTATATTCACGCAGAAAATTTTGTCTATTATATTTCTTAGATTTGCATTATCGCCTGTTTTTGACGTGTGCTTTTGTAAGGCTGGATGCCATAATAAAGACATATTGAGTACAAGAGTTTTATAATCCTTTCCACTGAATTATATTTTATAATGAAGATGCATTAGCATTATAAGAACGGTTACTATAACATGTTAAAAGATGAGGGCAGGTCTCAAAGTTAGTAATGACCCACGAAGGTAAGTAAAGGCCCATCATACTAGCACTTTTTCCGTCAATTTTTTCTGTTTCCGTTTGAACTCCGTCTGAAAATCATGTAAACAAACATGGCGCCATCGGAGTGAGGTCCCGGGAATCACACGAACATTCTCACACATATTACAGTATTTTAAAGAAATATGATGACGTATATTGTATATACGAATGTTCTAAAATATTAGCTTAAGTTTCCATTCCCTCATCCTATCTAATTTATCAATAGCACAAGAGCAACACGGAAATTAGTCAGACGGAAACGGTCGTAACGGTCTTGGTCTGTAGACGATCCTTGCAGAAAGCTTCAAATTCAGAAATTGACGGAAAAAGTGCTAGTGTGGTAGGGCCTTAATAACTGCTCCTATATTGTGCATTTGTAAAATATGTAGATATTACGGATATTTGTGCTGTTTGTTTGTTTGTTTGCTTCTTCACCCGACTATTACTTCCTCGTCCCAGCTCCATGGGTAGAGATCCTCTTAGGCTGTTTGTTTGTTTGTTTAAGACAGTGTACGATATGCTACAAGTTCAGACATGATGAACAGCTGTCATCAGATACGTTTTTTTTTATTTCCCGGCGAGGTCACCCATTGACCTAACTCACACCGGAAGTGACCCTCTTTTGCCCAGTGCTGCGTTTGGGCGAGGGGTATTGGGGGATTCAGGGGAGGACGGTAGGGGGGGGGGAGGGGTATGCCGGCAGCTAGACACGTGTCTGTTTGTCTGTCTCTCCGTCTTCTTCCTCCTGTACGTTCAGACATGAGGAACAGCCATTATCATTGCCTTTGAGAGGAGAGAGGGGGGAGGGGGGGGACCTTCCATATACCTACTTCCTGTTACGACACGTCTGGGTATGTAGGTAAAGGGGTAAGGGGGTACCCAAGGGGTGGGGGATGGTGGGTGGGGGGGTCCGAAATGTCCATACGGTGTTTAGGTGAGGGGGTATGGGGGGCATATAGGGGGGGTGGGGGTGAGGCGGGATGGAAGGGGAAAATCACCTGCAACACCTGTTCTCGGATCGATAGTTTGGCCTAACAATTGGGTGCACGTTTGGTTGTTTGTCTGCCTCTTCTTCCTCTTCCGGGAGTCATTAGACCTACTTCCTGTCATGTCTCTTGTCATGTACGTACGGAACGGGGTAGGGGGGTACCCATGGGGGTGAGCCATTCTGTCCGTGTTGTCTCTATGACAATAATAATAATATTAATAACGATAATAATACTGATAATATTGATAATAATAGCAGTGATAATGATACTGATAATATTAGTAATAATAGGAATCATATTTACCATCATCATCATTGTATTTATTATTTATTATGAGTTTCATTGTCATTACTATCATAATAATTGTTATCATTATTATCATTTATTATTATTGCTATTATTATTAGTAATAGTTCCAATATCATTATTACTATTATTATTGTTATGATTATCATTATTATCATCATCATAAGTAGTAATTGCAGGGGCAATAATGGTGGAAATATTAATATAATTATCATCCTCATTATCATCGTAATCATTGGTGTTTTTGTGTTTATGGTTATTATTGCTATCATCATTATCATAATCATTATCAGTATCATCAGTATCATTATTATCATAATTATCATTCATATCTTTATTATCGATGTTAATGTCGGTGATGATCATAGTAATAGTAGAAGTAGGTGTAGTAATGATAATGATGATAATGAGAATGATGAAAATTATGTATGTCTTATTATTGTAAATATTATCACTGATAATAATGATTATCTATATCATAGCAACAATGATAATGGTACACACAGTAAAGATAATAATCATTATAATAACGAATAATAATATTGACAATAACAATAATAATAATATTGACAATAACAATAATAATAATATTGACAATAACAATAATAATAATATTGACAATAACAATAATAATAATATTGACAATAACAATAATAATACTATTGACAATAACAATAATAATACTATTGACAATAACAATAATAATAATATTGACAATAACAATAATAATAATATTGACAATAACAACAATAATAATCTAGATCCGATAACTGATTTATGACATATTACTTTGGGGAAATGAAACATATTTTATGTATAAAATCTTCTTTTAATAACCAGTATATCTATAATCTTTATCATTAGTTTGTATTAAAAAAAATGCTTACGAATAGTTTATTATATACATAACCCTTTCTTCTCTGGACCTTATGTGAGTGCTTATAAACATGCATTCATATAAACAATAAACATCCATACACATAAACAGTAAACATACATACACATAAACAATAAACATACATACACATAACCAATAACCATCCATACACATAAACAATAACCATGCATACACATAAACAAT
>NC_091589.1:3084519-3087019 GCF_042767895.1 Penaeus vannamei
TACAACACACGCATAAACATACATATACACTTAGTGATACACATGCATGCACATACATATACAACACACATACATACACATAAACATACACATACACTTACTTACACAGTGATACACAGATATGCACTTATACAAACCACAAACACACACACACACACACACACACATATATATATAAACACACATAGACACACACACACACACATACATAAACAGAAACACACACACAGACACACACAAACAAACACACACACACATACATAAACACAAACACACACACAAACACACACAAACAAACACACACAAACGCACTGAACCTGCTATTATTAGCGTCTCACACACATGGAAAGAGGAACAAGAAAGAAATATATCAAAGGTCGTAACACAATGACGAAGCACAACACCTTAAAATAATCCTTTTTCGGGTATTCGTAAATTATGAAAACTAACAAAGCAATCTCCTTTAATTAACCACAAAGGTCATCCGCGAAGATCAATCAGATTGGGTAACGTTCTTGATAAATGTACCTCGATTTAGATGATAGGGAGATAAAGTTGAAATCACATCTTAATGAAGGTAAAGGGAATTGAAGCTTGACGCACACACACACACGCACACGCCTATCTGCACGCACGCACGCTCGTGTGTGTGTGCGTGTGCGTGTGTGTGAGAGAGTGTGCGTGTGTGTGTGTGTGTGTGTGTGTGTGTGTGTGTGTGAGAGAGAGAGAGAGAGAGAGAGAGAGAGAGAGAGAGAGAGAGAGAGAGAGAGAGAGAGAGAGAGAGAGAGACAGAGAGAGAGACAGAGACAGAGAGAGGGAGGGAGGGTTTGGAGAGAGAGAGGAAATAGATAGATAGATAGATAGAGAGAGAGAATATGAGAGAGAGAGAGAGAGAGAGAGAGAGAGAGAAGGAGAAAAAAATGAAAACAAAACAACCAAATGAGAGAGAAAAAGAGGACGAGGAAAGAGACAGAAATAAAAAGACACTAGCAAAGAAAATAACAATACCTATAAAGAGGATGATAAAATAATAATAATAACATAAATAATAATGATAACAATAGTGAGAGAGAGAGAGAGAGAGAGAGAGAGAGAGAGAGAGAGAGAGAGAGAGAGAGAGAGAGAGAGAGAGAGAGAGACAGACAGACAGACAGAAAAGATGATGATAAAGAAGGTGCAAATGCAAAACGCCACGTAACAACGATAAAGAATTCTCGCAAAATTCTCGTTCTCCGCAAAACGAAGCGAAACGACCACACCCACATACCCTCTCCCCCCCCCCTCCCCTCTCCCCTTCCACATACTCAGATGCCCGTCTCTATGCCCATATACCATATACGTATATAAGCTCCTCCCCCCCTCCTGATACCCAGATACCCATCCCCCTCATCGTGCACTTCTATGCCCCTCCCCCCCCTTCTGATACCCAGATACCCATCCCCCTCTCATACACATAAGCTCTCCTCCCCCCTCCTGATACCCAGATACCCATCCCCTCATCATACACATAAGCTCTCCCCCCACTCCTGATACCCAGATACCCATCCCCCCCCTCAGCATACGCATATGTCCCCCCTCCTCTGATACCCAGATACCCATCCCCCTCATCGTGCACTTATATGCCCCTCCCCCCTCCTGATACCCAGATACCCATCCCCTCATCCATTGCCCTTATATGCCCCTCCCCCCTCCTGATACCCAGATACCCATCCCCCTCAGCATACCCATACGCCCCCCCTCCTGATACCCAGATACCCATCCCCCCTCAGCATACGCATATGTCCCCCCTCCCCTGATACCCAGATACCCATCCCCCTCATCGTGCACTTCTATGCCCCTCCCCCCTCCCTGATACCCAGATACCCATCCCCCTCATCGTGCGAATTTATATGCCCCTCCCCCCCCTCCTGATACCCAGATACCCATCCCCCTCAGCATACCACATATGCCCCCCCTCCCACCGATACCCAGATACCCATCCCCCTCATCATACACACATAGCTCCTCCACCCCCCCTCCCTAATACCTACAGCCCCCCCCACCCCACCCCCCTCTTCCCGATATACCCACTCACCCCCCCCCTCCTCCCTCCTCACATACCCATCTCCGTACCCAAAAACCGTAAATTCTTCCTCAACATAATTTCTTCAAGGTCAACCATCAAAGTTCAAAAGAGCGAGAAGAAGATGTCAAAGAAATCTGTCTTGCATGAATATCTCTATATCTTTATATAGTAATTATCTTTATATAGTAATATATAATATAATTATAATAATTATCTTTATAATAATTATCTTTATATAAATAATTATCTTTATATAATAATTATAATAATTATAATAATTATCTTTATATGATATATAATAATCATCTTTATATAAACATAATAATTATCTTTATATAGTAATATACAGTAATTTATATAGTAATTGAATGACTATGACTCTATCTCTTTATATAGTAATTATTATTAGCATTCAATTATTATTTTTTATTTCCG
>NC_091589.1:3094519-3099519 GCF_042767895.1 Penaeus vannamei
GAAGAACGACAAACGAAGAAAACAAGCAAAACAAAAGAAGGGTAAGAAGTAACAAAAACAAAGAAAAAAGAAAGTAATAAAGCAATAGAAGATAGTTACAAAAAGGAGAAAATGGAAGGGGAAGGAAGACATAGAAATGACAAAGATAGCAAAGGCAAAAAAAAAGAAAAGAAAAAAAAAACACGAAAATAAGGGAATAGAACAATCATAAAAAAAAAAATACTGAATAAGAAGAATTCAATATTGAAGAAGAAAAAAGAAAAAGAATCAGAAAAAGAAGGAGAACGGGAAGATCACGAACGAATTAGAGAAAGAAAGAAAGAGAAAGCGCGCCAAAAAAATCCGAAAGCCAACGAACCTGCGCCCTCTGTAAACAAAACAAAACAAAAACAAATGACTCTCGTTCTGCCTCCGCGCCGCTACGCTACATTCGCATAAATTACCACAAAAACTCATCAACAGACGGCCCATCTCTTCTTTTTTTTTAATTTTACGGTCCGACAGTTGAACGGCGAAGTCCTGCCATGAAACCGTAATTTATCGCCCACGTATTTTCGTCCTTGAGTGAAAGAAAAAGTATTCGCAAGGCTGAGGCGGACGCGGTCATAATCTCGGACATGGCGAGATTCTGCGAGGATTTACGAGATGTGCCGATACTTGTCTCGTGGGAATGCCGGTTTTTTTTTTTCTTTAATTTTTTGCATACTTCTTGATATTTTTGTTGTTATTATCATTAATATTATTATTGATTTAATTACCGTTATCATCTTTATTAATATCATTATCATTATTATTATTATCATTATCATTATTATTATTATCAGTATTATTATTATCATTGCCATTATTATTATCATTATTATCATTATTATTATCATTATTATCATTGTTATTACTATTTTTTTGGTTAATGTTATGATTATTATTATTATTACTATAATTACCATCACCATTATCACTATCACTATTAAAGTCATCATTATTATCATCATCGTTATCAGTAACATCATCATCATCAACATCATTATCTTCACTATACTTACTATTGCGATTATCATGATTATTGCAAAACAAAGAAAAACAAACCCAGAAAGATAGATAGGATAAAGAAACACAGAAAAAAGAGAAAAGAAAAAGAAAATACAGAAATGAAGAACGAAAAAATGAAGAATTGAAGAAAACAAAAGACCATCGGGAAGGGTTCCAGCACCGACCAATCAGCGCTTATCATCGCCAGCCACCCAACCGTGACGTCACGCGACCACCTTGATGACGTCACCACCCGCGGAAAAGAAAACTCGTCCGTATGCATAGGTGACCTCGTGAACGCGCACGAACGAATACTTTCTCGGAAAATACCAGCGTGCCATTGCGTTCGAACGATAGGGGAGAGGGGGGAGGGGGGAAAATACTAAGAAAGGCGGAGGAAAGAATAGGCGAGAAGTAATTATTCGAGACAGTTCCGGAAACGGGAGTGAAAGTCTTTTTATGTTTGAGGAAAGTGTTCGGCCATCTATGGAAGCCACGCAGGTCCTCGTTTTCGATTGTATTGTTATTATTACTATTATTATCATCAATATCGTTATGATATTATAACTATTATTATCATTATCATTATTAACATCATCAACATTATTATTATCATTATCATCACTGTCGTTATATTGTTATCATCGTTGTCATTAACATCATTATCGTTATATTATCATTATTATCGTTATTATTACGAACATTACTGTCTTTATCATTATCATCATAATTATTGTTGTTGTTGTCATTATTTCTGATTTTGTTTAATGGTAACTATGGTTATCATCATTTTGTTGCTGCTTTTATAATGATGATAACAATGACAAAAAACAACAACAACAATAATAACAATAATAACAATAGACCTAATAATGATGATGATAATGAATGCAATAATAGTAATGATAATAATAATAAAAGAAAAAGTAATAAAAAAGATGATAATAATAATAACAAAAATGATAACACTAATGATGATAATCATTATCATTGCCATTACTATGATAATTATTGTTGTCGTTATCATGATCATTACCTTTATCGGTTATTATTATCATCATTACTATCATTACTCCCCCCCCCTCCTGCTACATTTACTGGTACCATAACTATTATCGTTATCATTATTATTATCATCATTATTACCTTTCTGCATACTATTTTTGTTATTAGTTTTATTGATATTATCATTATTCTCAATATTATTATTATTATCACTATCATTATTATCGTTTTTATTATTGCTATCATTATCATGATATTATCATCATCATTATTATTATATTATTATCATCATTATCATTATTATTATCATTATCATCATTATTATCACCATTATCATTATCATCATTATTATCACCATTATCATTATCATCTTTATTATCACCATTATCATTATCATCATTATTATCACCATTATCATTATCACCATTATTATCACCATTATCATTATCACCATTATTATCACCATTATCATTACCATCATTATCATTCTCATTGTTATCACTCTTCCTCCACCTTCTTTCATCACTATTCCTACGACTTATACAACTACAACTACTATAACATCATCACCATAGTCACCATCATCGCCACATCACCATAGTCACCATCATCGCCACATCACCATAGTCACCATCACCATAGTCACCATCATCGCCACATCACCATAGTCACCATCACCATAGTCACCATCATCGCCACATCACCATAGTCACCATCACCATAGTCACCATCATCGCCACATCACCATAGTCACCATCACCATAGTCACCATCATCACTTTGTCACCATAGTCACCATCATCGCCACATCCACCATACTCACCATCATCGCATACATCTACATACTCCGCCATCATCGCCACATCACCATACTCACCATCATCGCCACATCACCATACTCACCATCATCGCCACATCAACATAGTCACCATCATCGCCACATCACCATACTCACCATCATCGCCACATCACCATACTCACCATCATCGCCACATCACCATAGTCACCATCATCGCCACACCACCATAGTCACCATCATCGCCACATCACCATAGTCACCATCATCGCCACATCACCATACTCACCATCATCGCCACATCATCATAGTCACCATCACCATAGTCCACCATCATCGCCACACCACCATAGTCACCATCATCGCCACATCACCATACTCACCATCATCGCCACATCACCATACTCACCATCATCGCCACATCACCATAGTCACCATCATCGCCACATCACCATAGTCACCATCATCGCCACATCACCATAGTCACCATCATCGCCACATCACCATAGTCACCATCATCGCCACATCACCATAGTCACCATCATCGCCACATCACCATAGTCACCATCATCGCCACATCACCATAGTCACCATCACCATAGTCACCATCATCGCCACACCACCATAGTCACCATCATCGCCACATCACCATAGTCACCATCATCGCCACATCACCATACTCACCATCATCGCCACATCACCATAGTCACCATCATCGCCACACCACCATAGTCACCATCATCGCCACATCACCATACTCACCATCATCGCCACATCACCATACTCACCATCATCGCCACATCACCATAGTCACCATCATCGCCACACCACCATAGTCACCATCATCGCCACATCACCATAGTCACCATCATCGCCACACCACCATAGTCACCATCATCGCCACATCACCATACTCACCATCATCGCCACATCACCATACTCACCATCATCGCCACCCACTACATCCACCATACTCACCATCATCGCCACATCACCATACTCACCATCATCGCCACATCACCATACTCACCATCATCGCCACATCACCATACTCACCATCATCGCCACATCACCATACTCACCATCATCGCCACATCACCATAGTCACCATCATCGCCACATCACCATAGTCACCATCACCATACTCACCATCATCGCCACATCACCATAGTCACCATCATCGCCACATCACCATAGTCACCATCATCGCCACATCACCATCATCGCCACATCACCATAGTCACCATCATCGCCATACTCACCATCATTGCCACATCACCATAGTCACCATCATCGCCACATCACCATAGTCACCATCATCGCCACATCACCATAGTCACCATCATCGCCACATCACCATAGTCACCATCATCGCCACATCACCATAGTCACCATCATCGCCACATCACCATACTCACCATCATCGCCATCGCTATTTCTAGTCGAGACAACACTGCGAGATTCGTCTTAAAGTTTCACAAAAATTTCGTTTCATTACACTACACTATACCCGTTTTTTTTTTCGTTTTTTTATTTATTTTTTATTTTCTATTTATTTATTTTTTTTTTTTTTTTTGTCCAGTACATGTGTTCAGTTCACTTTTATTTATTTATCTTTTATTTTTCTATTTTTTATTTATTTATTTATTTTTATTTTTTAGTCCAGTACATGTGTTCAGTTCACTTTTATTTATTTTTTTTTATTTATTTTTATTTATTTTTTATTTTTTTATTATCTTTTTGGTCCAGTACATGTGTTCAATTCACTTTTATTATTTTTATTATTATTATTATTTTTTCATTATTTCATTTTTATTTATTTATTTTTATTATTTTTTTGGGTCCAGTACATGTGTTCAGTTCACTTTTATTTATTCATTTAGTTATTTATTTATTATTTATTTATTTATTCATTTATTTTTATCTTTTTGGTCCAGTACATGTGTTCAGTTCACGCTTTTCAATAATAACTGGTTGTAGCGTGTTGTGGGGGGTGGGGGTGGGGGTGGGGGGTAACTGAGGTGTAAAAGTGTCAAGTGTCATATGGTTAGAGGAAGGTGAGTGTCAAGAGTGTCAGAAAGTTGGTGTTTTAGAATGGTGTAAGGAGAGTGGTGTTGATAAAGAGTGTGATGATGGTGGTGGTGATGGTGATTGATGATGATGATGATGAT
>NC_091589.1:3104519-3109519 GCF_042767895.1 Penaeus vannamei
ATAAAACGAAAAACACCACAAATGATAATAATAAAAAAATAAAACGAAACAAAAATACACCACAAAGACTCGTGAATTACAAACAAACACACACAAAAAAACGTGAATAAAAAACACCACAGAAACTCGGCGAATCACAAAAAGCACACACAAAAATAAATAAAAAATAAGATGAAACAAAGAAAACCACAGAGACTCATGAAACAAAACAAAACCAAAAAAAAAAAATAATAATAATAATAATAATAATAATACACAGATACAAAAAGAAGAAAAAGAAGAAGAAGAAGAAGAAAAAAACACCACAGAGACTCATGAAACAAAAATAAAACAAAAAAAAATAATAATACACAGACACAAAAGAAGAAGAAGAAGAAGAAGAAGAAGAAGACAAAAAAATAATAATAATACACAGGCACAAAAAGAAGAAGAAGAAGACAAAAAAATAATAATAATACACAGACACAAAAAGAAGAAGAAGAAGAAGAAGAAGACAAAAAATAATAATAATACATAGACACAAAAAGAAGAAGAAGAAGAAGAAGACAAAAAACAAGAATAATAATAATACACAGACACAAAAAGAAGAAGAAGAAGAAGAAGACAAAACAAATAATAATACACAGACACAAAAAAAAGAAGAAGAAGAAGAAGAAGACAAAATAATAATAATAATAATAATAATAATACACAGACACAAAAAGAAGAAGAAGAAGAAGAAGACAAAAAAATAATAATAATACACAGACACAAAAAGAAGAAGAAGAAGAAGAAATAGAAAAAAAAATAATAATAATACACAGACACAAAAAGAAGAAGAAGAAGACAAAAAAATAATAACAATACACAGACACAAAAAGAAGAAGAAGAAGAAGAAGAAGAAGACAAAAAAAAAATAATAATAACAATACACAGACACAAAAAGAAGAAGAAGAAGAAGAAAAAAAAATAATAATAATACACAGACACAAAAAGAAGAAGAAGAAGAAGAAGAAGAAGACAAAAAAATAATAATAATACACAGACACAAAAAGAAGAAGAAGAAGAAAAAGACAAAAAATAATAATAATACACAGACACAAAAAGAGAAGAAGAAGAAGAAGAAGAAGAAGACAAAAAAATAATAATAATACACAGACACAAAAAGAAGAAGAAGAAGAAGAAGAAGACAAAAAAATAATAATAATAACAATACACAGACACAAAAAGAAGAAGAGGAAGACAAAAAAATAATAATAATACACAGACACAAAAAGAAGAAGAAGAAGAAGAAGAAGACAAAAAAATAATAATAATACACAGACACAAAAAGAAGAAGAAGAAGAAGAAGAAGACAAAAAAATAATAATAATAACAATACACAGACACAAAAAGAAGAAGAAGAAGACAAAAAAATAATAATAATACACAGACACAAAAAGAAGAAGAAGAAGAAGAAGAAGACAAAAAAATAATAATAATACACAGACACAAAAAGAAGAAGAAGAAGAAGAAGAAGAAGAAGAAGAAGACAAAAAAATAATAATAATACACAGACACAAAAAGAAGAAGAAGAAGAAGAAGAAGACAAAAAAATAATAATAATAACAATACACAGACACAAAAAGAAGAAGAAGAAGAAGACAAAAAAATAATAATAATACACAGACACAAAAAGAAGAAGAAGAAGAAGAAGAAGAAAACAAAAAAATAATAATAATAACAATACACAGACACAAAAAGAAGAAGAAGAAGAAGACAAAAAAATAATAATAATACACAGACACAAAAAGAAGAAGAAGAAGAAGACAAAAAAAAAAATAATAATACACAGACACAAGAAGAAGAAGAAGAAGAAGAAGAAGACAAAAAAAAAATAATAATAATACACAGACACAAAAAGAAGAAGAAGAAGAAGACGAAGAAGACAAAAAAAATAATAATAATACACAGACACAAAAAGAAGAAGAAGAAGAAGAAGAAGACAAAAAAAAAATAATAATAATAACAAACACAAAAAGAAGAAGAAGAAGAAGAAAAAAAAATAATAATAATACACAGACACAAAAAGAAGAAGAAGAAGAAGAAGAAGAAGACAAAAAAAAAATAATAATAATACACAGACACAAAAAGAAGAAGAAGAAGAAGAAAATAATAATAATACACAGACACAAAAAGAAGAAGAAGAAGAAGAAGACAAAAAAATAATAATAATACACAGACACAAAAAGAAGAAGAAGAAGAAGAAGAAGACAAAAAAATAATAATAATACACAGACACGAAAAGAAGAAGAAGAAGAAGAAGAAGAAGAAGAAGACAAAAAAAATAATAATAATACACAGACACAAAAAGAAGAAGAAGAAGAAGAAGAAGACAAAAAAATAATAATAATACACAGACACAAAAAGAAGAAGAAGAAAAAGAAGAAGAAAAAAATAATAATAATACACAGACACAAGAAGAAGAAGAACAAGAAGAAGAAGAAGAAAAAAAATAATAATAATACACAGACACAAAAAGAAGAAGAAGAAGAAGACAAAAAAAAAATAATAATACACAGACACAAAAAGAAGAAGAAGAAGAAGACAAAAAAATAATAATAATACACAGACACAAGAAGAAGAAGAAGAAGAAGAAGAAGACAAAAAAATAATAATAATACACAGACACAAAAAGAAGAAGAAGAAGAAGAAGAAGAAGAAGACAAAAAAAAATAATAATACACAGACACAAAAAGAAGAAGAAGAAGAAGAAAAAAAAATAATAATAATACACAGACACAAAAAGAAGAAGAAGAAGAAGAAGAAGACAAAAAAATAATAATAATACACAGACACAAAAAGAAGAAGAAGAAGACAAAAAAATAATAATAATACACAGACACAAAAAGAAGAAGAAGAAGAAGAAGAAGAAGAAGACAAAAAGATAATAATAATAATAGACAGACACAAAAAGAAGAAGAAGGAGAAGAAGACAAAAAAATAATAATAATGCACAGACACAAAAAGAAGAAGAAGAAGAAGAAGAAGAAGACAAAAAAATAATAATAATACACAGACACAAAAAGAAGAAGAAGAAGAAGAAGAAGAAGACAAAAAAATAATAATAATACACAGACACAAAAAAAAGAAGAAGAAGAAGAAGAAGAAGAAGAAGAAGAAAAAAAAATAATAATACACAGACACAAAAAGAAGGAGAAGAAGAAGAAAACACAACAAAATTACAAATGTGAATGACAAATCCCAGCTAAATCCCGTAACTCATAAATAAATAAATAAATAAATAATAAATAATAATAAATAAAATAAATAAATAAATAAATAAAAAATAAATAAAAAATAATAATAAAGTAAATCCCGTAACTTCATTATCGTCCGTTGGTCCTTGTTGCTAAGCGCTCCCCCCCTCCCCCCCCCCGATTGTTTTATTATTGTTGGGGTTGTTATCTGTATATATTTATAATCCTGAACAGTATTGGGTGCGATAAGGACTAATTAGATAACAATTTATCTCAACTGCGTGATCATCATTATTATTATTTTTATCATTATTATCATTATTGTCATCTTTAATTCTATTATCATTATTATTATTATTATCTATCATTATTGTCATCTTTAATTCTATTATCATCATTATCATTATTACTATTATCTATCATTCTTGTCATCTTTAATTCTATTATCATCATTATAATTATTTCTATTATCTATAATTCTTGTCATCTTTAATTCTATTATCATCATTATCATTATTTCTATTATCTATCATTCTTTTCATCTTTAATTCTATCATCATCATTATCATTATTACTATTATCTATCATTATTGTCATCTTTAATTCTATCATCATCATTATCATTATTTCTATTATCTATCATTATTGTCATCTTTAATTCTATCATCATCATTATCATTATTACTATTATAGTTATAAATGTGATCCTATGTTGTTTTTCTATGATATCTGCTATGAGTATATCTATTTATGTATAATTTCCTTATTGTGAAATACATACTGTCCCTGTTAGCATCTGTAATTGTTGAATTAGTAGTTTCGAAGCACAATAGTTAGAAGCGAATGTCTGAAAAGAATGTAAACAAAGTGTTGCCAAATGTAAAGGCGCGTCACATATATATAAATATTGTGTCTGAGGACGAATGAAGCAACAACTACTTTTTTTGTTTTAATTCTTTTTTGTTTTTTGACATGAGCATGTATTTGGGATGAAATATATTCATAAATTCGGTTGACATGACACCATGTTGCACTTATACTTTCCCCGTGGTGCATGGTACACAACCGACGTTCGAAGCTTCGGAATCAACGCTAAGTATTGCCAGACCATTCAGCGTCGAGTTTCTGCCTCCTCACGAATTCGGTGCCACAGTGGTCGTGGCTGTTTCTGCTATCGAGATGTTTAGTAATACGGGCTCTTGGTACGACGGGACGACTAGGAATACGATACTTATTATCTATTCGGGAATCAAGTGAAAGGAATCGAACACGGGCTGGTTCGGATTCTTGGCTTCGATCCAAAGGAAAATCGACCACACAAAGGTAAGATTTCTGGTGTTTGTCAACAGGTGATTTACTCAGTGGCAGCCTTGGTGTAATTAGATATGAAGTGACAAGACCTTTAAAACCCACATAGACGCATATTAATATTTCGACATAACATAGTCACGCATACAGACTGCAGAGCTCATCCCTTGACCTCGCACATAGTCACACACACACGCACACACACACACGCACACACACACACACACACACACACACACACACACACACACACACACGCGCACACACACACACACACACACACACACACACACACACACACACACACACACACACACACACACACACACACACACACACACACACACACACACACACACACACACACACACACACACACACACACACACACACACACACACAAACACACACACACACACACACACAAAGGCAACTATACCCTGTAACACTAACAACACACACGAAAAAATAAAC
>NC_091589.1:3132019-3137019 GCF_042767895.1 Penaeus vannamei
GCGAGCAAGGATGATAGGATGCTCCTCCGCAGACTGTGTTGTTCCCTCACTCAGACTAATTTCCGCATTAGCTGGTGCCTGAAGACCGATCCTGGCGATGTATTTTCTATCGGCACCTTGCTTGTTGGTGGTCACCTCAACAAAAGCAGGTTTGCACATTCGTGAGTGGATGTCATGTGTTCCCAGAACAGGGGCATAGACAACACCAGACATAGCCAAGCCATTGCATGTGGGGGTCTCTTCAGGCTCCATTACCCCAGACACCTCAAATACTGGAGTGTTCTCGTAATCCACTGTGAAAGCCAGGACTGCATTCCTTGGACTAGTTTTGTCGTATTTGGCAATGACCTTAAGGGATGGTGGGGCAGAAGCAGATTTCTTGAATTCTACATCTAAACCAATTGTGTCAGAGCCAATGGCTGTCTGCAGAATGAGCTTGGGACTCACTTTCAGAACCTGGAAAAAGATTGTGTTAATAATTTATAGTGCATAATGTAGCTTTTACCAGATAAACTGTGCAAAGAAACGATGTTTCACATTGAAGGACTTACCCTGCTGACAATGGAACCTTCAGTTCTAATGCTGCTTTCTGATACTCGAGTTGATGCAAGATGGCCAGTAATTTTGTCCTCGCTAGACGGGAAAATATCCAGCTCTACAGTTCCTTCCACAGCTGTTTGGTCAGCTGTGTACTGAAGAGCAAACTGCATGGGTTTGGGAAGAACTGGATGGTTGATTTGGCTCTCCCATCTGCCTTGATTGCCCGTGTGGGTAGCCTTGTACCCAACTTCGTATGTGGACTCAGGGTTGCTTTTGTTGGGATAGAACTTGATTCCTGACTGTGAAGCTGAGACGTGGGCTTCACCCTGCATTGTGCGTGATGGAGTCTGCACCATAACATGGTAAGATGATGGTGTTGGCTTACTGTAATGATAGCGATAGTTAGCTGACTCAGATCTCTCAATTCTCTCTTCCTTTTCAAAGGTAAGTACAGCACGGGCAACCTTTAGTAGCTGAACTGCTGCCTTCAGGTCCAGTCCTGCTTCAATGGCTTCAATTTCACCTTGGGGCCGGATCTTCACATCCCAGTCAAAGATAGATTTAGGAGCATTTCTTGTCATTATACACTTTCCTTCATAAGAGCCTTCTTTGTTTTCAATGGAGAATTCTAACACGAGGGGCTTCCTTAGGACAAGGCCTTCAGCATCAACCTAGAAAATATCAAAACTTAATCTAACTTTCTGCCTTTAATTTGTATTTGTTGTTTTAAGTCAGCAGCAAATATTTGTAAAATAATTGCAAGAGGAAGGCTATTTACTTACCTTAAAGAGTACCACGTGTGCCTCTGGCATTTTGTGATGTTTCAGAATGGTCTCCAACCTTGTTTCCTTTCCTTCAGGCCCTATGTAAGTCACCTTGGTGTCAAGGGCATAGTTGTATGGACCTCCAAGCTTTTCAACGGCAACAGAACCTGTGAATTTATGCTCCTGTTCTTCAGTGTTCTTGTACCTGAAAATGGTAGTAACTCTGGTGGTGGGTTGTTGGTCCTCGATTTTGTAGCTGGCTTCCATGGCAAGAGTCTTCTGAGAAGGTGTTGTTATTTCCAGTTCGAAGCCAGATGCCAGGATATCTTCAGCATTCAGACTTAGCTTCATGTGGTATGGCTCACCAGCAACTATGATGTTTCCACTGCAAAGTGGACAGCATGTTCAGAAACTTTAAAGGAAAACTGATACATATCTCATTTCCAGTTCAAAATATAAATCATGTATATATATATATATATATATATATATATATATATATATATATATATATATATATATATATATATAACGAGTTGGAATAAAGAGAAATGGGTAAGTTTACATTGTATTGCACATAATGGCATTAATGTATGTACTGAGGAAGAAGAAAAAGTAGGAAATGTTAAAGAAAATTGAAACAACTTACTGCACAGAAGCATGACCCAGGTCAGAGGAACTGCTGATGACATTTGCATCCACTACGAACTTCCTCTCAGGGTTACCATCCGCATCCCAAGCAAATTCAGCAGTTACCTTCTTGTTTTCACCATCGACATCTATGAAAGACTTTATGCGATGTGCAGATTCACTTTTGGGAAGTACGGCTGTGTTGAGGCTCACATGAACGTTGTTTTGTATGAGTGAGATGTCGAACAAAAACTCCATGAGAGCAGGGACTACCAGTTTGGTGTTGCTAGTAGTCTTCTGTCCTGGTCCCACCTCAGAACTCAGGGTCCATTTGAACGCAAAGAGGCTCTCTCGCCTGTTCTTCATCTCAAAAGCCAGAATCTGTTTATTGCTGCTTCCTAGCAGAGTTGTAGAAATAATGTGAGGTTCCATGTCAAGCGTAGCAACTTTCAGTTCAGCTTCAAACTTTAGTTTCCTTGGCGAGTAAATGTAGGTGATTGGACCATCAAGCTGCAACAACATGCGCTGTCCATGCTTAAGGGCAGCTTCAATAGCATATTTGCCTTCTTCTGCCTCATTTATTTTGCTTTCAAACTTGATAGCCTGCAGATATCCAGGAACATCGACCTGAAAATTAATGGAAAGTGTTAAAAAGTATTGGAAACACATTTTTGCTGCTACAACTTTGAGCTTGTTGCAGAGGAACTTAAAAACTGCATAGGTTCTTCCTTACTATTACTCGGGCATTGTGCGCCCCAGCAGATCGTTCATACAGTGCTTCAAATTCAATCATCTTCAAGCTGTCTTTGGGCTTAATAACCTCCAACTGTGCTCCCATCTTTGAAGCACCCAAGAAAAATTTGTTGGTAGCTTTGTATGACTTCCTTCCCATGGTCACTGTAAAAGATAGAGGTGAAGCAAGTTTAGCATACTACTGCAATAAACATATGATCCAATCTTTCATGAGAAATGTAAATTGCAATCAATGAGCTTTGTAATTATTACCTTTAATTTCATTCTCAATCATCATATTTCTGAGCATTCTCCCTTTAGTCTTCATGACAGCGTCCACAGACATGATCTCACGAGTCCCTTTTTCAATCTTGATTAAGGTATGATGTCCTGCTGCTGGGGCTTCAGTCACCTTCCGAACATAAGAAGTGACTTTCCAAGCTCCAATAGCTGTGTGGAACTCAATCTTCCGTACTGCAGTTGGAACTACAATGCACATATATGGATTGTATACGAAGTCTCCATCAACTGAGGAACAAAGTAAATTATTAAAACAAGGCTATGTCGATCTAGACTAAGAATAACAAAATCAACACCTGTAATATGCAATGACATATACAAAATTCTTCATAATCACCCTCAATGTTAAGATCCACGAAGTCCCTAAGTGCATTCATTGTCTTGCAGATTACTTCCACCTCAGGACCATTAATTTTCTTGATAAATCTAGCTTCTACAACTTTGGACTCCGCGGTAAACCTCTTGTTCCGGCCAGTGAAAACATTTATTTCGTATTGCATTTCATCAGCAGCTTCCTTTCCATTCAACTCGACCTTAATTGCCCGTGAAATATCATATGTCTCGGACTTGAACTTTACAAAGGTCTCGAGAGCCTTGTACTCTCCCTCATTTGTCAAGGTACTCCACAGTCCTGCTGTGGTGCTAGATGTCTCAAATTTGGCAGAAACAACATGCGACCTTTCCTCCTTGCTATAGGACATAGTCAGTTCAGCTTGTCGAGGTGTCGCAGCTCCAGGAGTTCCTATGTTAAATTTGATAACCTTATTTCCTTTCTTGTTCTTGATGGCAGTAGTCATTCGGTAACCTTTCATGGAAGGATCAGCTTTCTCAATGTACAGCTTGGCAACGATGGGTTCTCCCAGAGGCATAGCAGTGCTACGGAAGACATCTGGGAAGTTCATTTCATAGCACATCTTGATGCCAAACACTGGTTCAAGAGTATCCATGCATTTCTGGTGGTGAATCCTAACATCCCTCATGGATGGTGGACTGACCTTCATCACTCTCTTTCCAATAGCTTTAATAAGATTGGTCTCTGCCTTGACACTGAATAGTTCCATCTTCTCTGGGATCTCCAGTTCAAACTCAAATACATTGTTGCTATTCTTCTTGATGTTGATGGTGGCTCCATTAGCAGTCGCAACAGTGCTCTTCAATTCGGTCCCTGCCTTTGCAATGTGACAGTCATAGCCAACAAAACCGTTGACTGCAATTGACGCACTTGGAATCAGTTTGAGACTCTTCTCAACATTTGCTGGGTTGGTAAAGAGTTCAATGATATTCAGATCACCTGCCAGTTTGATTCCCACGATGGCAGTTCCTTCCAACTTCAGCTTGAGGGGAGTACCTTGAATAGTAGGCAAAGAATAATCAAGGAATATTTGGCCTGTGCGTGCAGAATCAATGTCCAGATTGTGAATATTGGGAACGACGGCATCGAAGTAAGAGAAGAGTGACTCAATTATTCTGTCAGCATCCAACTCCTTCAGGTCTTCAGCAATGGTGGCATAGGTTACTTCATGTCCAAAGATTCTTGCGAATATATCGGCACGGACTTCACCCTCTTTCCTCTCTCCATAGAGCTTTTTGAAAAATCTGGAAATAGTAGATGTGCTGATGGCCCTCTTCTCCCGAAGGCTTTCTTTTAAATGCTCTGCAATGTGATGTCCCTTCTCTTCAGCAAATGCAACGACGTCTTTCAAAATGCGATCAAGCGATGCCTTTCGAAGGTATCCTTCTGGGCCAACTAGTTCCTTAATGATTGGGTCTAAGCCTTCAAGTCGGATGCCAGCCTCTCCCAAATTGATGTTCAAGTCCTCGATAGTTGTTCGGAGACTCATATCAACAGAGCGAGGTAGGAAGGATTCAGGAGTGTAAATGACATTGGACTCCACACCAGCGCCAATACCAAAGGAAGGAGAAAAGTAGGACATCTCAATATTGCGAGAGTGCTTCCTGATGTCTCCTTCGAAGTTTCTAGGAATGACGAAGTTTGTGAGGAGGTAGCGCAGATGTTCTCTGTCAGGTGAGGAG
>NC_091589.1:3147620-3152620 GCF_042767895.1 Penaeus vannamei
AGAGAGAGAGAGAAGAAAGAGAGGGAAGAACGAGAGAAGTGGGTAGGGAGACGAGGAGGAAGACGAGAGAGAGAGAAGAGGGGGGGGGTGATCGAAGGGGGTGGAGAAGAAGATAGGAGGGAGGAAAAAAATGTGCATAGAGAGAGAGAGAAGAGAGGGAAGAACGAGGAGGGGAGAAGGAGGAGACGAGGAGAGAGAGAGAGAGAGGGGGGGTGGAGAAGGAAGAAGGAAGTGAGGAGGGAAAAAAACGTGCATAGAGAGAGAGAGAGAGAGAGAGAGAAGAGAGAAGAGGAAGAACGAGAAGTGGGTAGGAAGGAAGACGAGGAGAGAGAGAGGGGGGGAGTGATCGAAGGGAAATAAGGAAGAAAGGACAAGGAAACCGTTCAATGGGAAAGGGGAGATTGGACAAAAAAAACGTGCATAGAGAGAGAGAGAGAGAAGAGGGAAGAACGAAGAGTGGGTAGGAAAGGGAGACGAGGAGAGAGAGAGAGAGAGGGGGATGATCGAAGGGGAAATAGGAAGAGAAGGACAAGAGAGCAAATTTCATTGAAGGGGAATTGGAAAAACGTGCATAGTGAGAGAGAGAGAGAAAGAGAGGGAAGAACGAGGAAGTGGGTAAGGGAAGGGAGACGAGGAGAGAGAGAGAGGAGGGGGAGTGATCGAAGGGGGGTGGAGGAAGGGAAGAAGGGTGGGGAGGAGGAAAAAAAACGTGCACTGAAGTGAGAGAGAGAGAAAGAGAAGGAAGAACGAGGAGGAGGTAGGAAGGAGAAGAGACGAGGAGGAGAGAGAGAGAGGGGATGGGGGGTGATCGAAGGGGGTGGAGAGAGGAAGAAGTGGGGGAGGGAAAAAAAAAACGTGCACTAGTGAGAGAGAGAGAGAAAGAGAGGGAAGAACGAGGGAGGGAGAAGGAAGGGAGACGAGGGAGAGAGAGAGGGGGGATGATCGAAGGGAAATAGGAACAAGGACAAGGAAGGGAGAAGAGAGAGGGGGAGAAGGAAGAGAGAAGGGTGGGGAGGGAGTGAGCGAAGAGATGGAAAGGAAAGGGAGGAGGAAGAGATAGGATGGTAAGGAGGGAGAAATGGAGCGTAGGAGGAAGAGAAGGAGAGGGGAAAGAAGGAAGGGAAGGAGAGAAAAGGAGAAAGGGGGAGGAGAAGGGAAGGAAGGAAGAGGAGAGAGAGGGGATGGTAAAGAAAGGGGAAAAGAAAGATCGAAAGATGAGACGAATAGAATGAGAAAGAAAAGAAGCAAGGGGAGGAGAGAGACAAAGTGAATGGAAAAAGGAAGGAGGTGAAAGCAAGGAGAGAAAGGATGGGTTAAGGAGAGACACAAAGAAATGGAGGATAGAAGGTAGAGAAAAGGAGAGAGAAAGAAAGAAAAAAGGAATGAGAGAGAGGGGGAGGGGAGGAGAGGCGTTAGGAAGAAGGAATAGGGAGAGAGGTAAAAGAGTAAGAAAATAGAGGAGAGCGAAAGAGCGAGGAAGGAGGGAGAATGAAAGAGAGAGAGAGAGAGAGAGAGAGAGAGAGAGAGAGAGAGAGAGAGAGAGAGAGAGAGAGAGTAGAGAGAGAGAGAGAGCGTTTGGAGAGAAGGAATAGAGAGGGAGAGAGAGTAGAGAAGAGATTAAGAGAGAGAGAGAGAGAGAGAGCAGAAAGAAAGAGCGGGGAAGGAGAGGAGAATGAGAAGAGGGAGAGAGAAAGAGAGAGAGAGAGAGAGAGAGAGAGAGAGAGAGAGAGAGAGACGAGAGAGAGAGAGAGAGAGAAATAGATACAGAAACAGAGAGAGAGAGAGAAAGAGGAAGAGAAAGAGGACCAGAGAGAGAGAGACGGTGAGAGATTTCCCAAGAATACTTTATCCATAGTACCCAGAGTGCGTCGTACAACCCTTCTCTATCACACTCAATATCGTCCACTCACTCATTCTTTCTCTCTCTCTTTTTCTCCTTTCTCAACCTTCCTTCTCCCCCTTCTCTCTCTCTCTCTTCCACCCTCCTCTCTCTCTCTCTCTCTCTCGCTCTCTCTCTTTCGCTCTCTCTCTCTCTCTCTCGCTCTCTCTCTCTCTCTCTCTCTCTCTCCCTCTCTCTCTCTCTCTCTCTCTCTCTCTCTCTCTCTCTTTCTGGCTCCTCGTCTCTCTCTCCTCTCAATCTCTCTCTCTGCTCTCAATCTCTCTCTCTCGCTCTCAATCTCTCTCTCTCTCTCTCTCTCTCTCTCTCTCTCTCTCTCTCTCTCTCTCTCTCTCTCTCTCTCTCTCTCTCTCTCTCTCTCTTTCTCTCTCTCTCTCTCTCTCTCTCTCTCTCTCTCTCTCTCTCTCTCTCTCTCTCTCTCTCTCTCTCTCTCTCTCTCTCTCTCTCGCTCTCAATCTCTCTCTCTCTCTCTCTCTCTCTCTCTCTCTCTCTCTCTCTCTCTCTCTCTCTCTCTCTCTCTCTCTCTCTCTCTCTCTCTCTCTCTCTCTCTCTCTCTCGTCTCTCTCTCTCTCTCTCTCTTTCTCTCGCTCTCTCTCTCTCTCTCTCTCTCTCTCTCTCTCTCTCTCTCTCTCTCTCTCTTTCTCTCTTTCTCTCTTTCCCACACACACATCCTCTTTATCTTTATCCATCTTCATCTCGCTCGCTCTCTTCTCCTTTCTCTTTCTCTTTGTCTCTCTCTTTCTCCACTTCTATCTATCTATCTACCTACCTCTAAACACCCAAGATTCCAAATATAGAATAGAATAAAGTAGAGTAAGTGAAACACAATAAGAAAGAAGAAGAATAACCAGTATGGTGATGGGAAGCGAAGAGATAAGCACAGAGAGGAAGAGAAAGACGGGATGAGTGATGAAGAGAGGAGAAGGAGGAGAGAAGAGGTGTTAGTCTCTCGTCCCCTTGTTCCTTCTCGCCGCGTTAAAGGGGAGAGGAGGACGGGTTGGCCGAGGGAAGCCAAATTGACGTGGGGAGAGGGGTGGGAGGGTGAGGGGAAAGGGGTGGGAGTGGAGGAGGAAGTGGGTGAGAGGGAGGGAGGGAGAGTGGGTGGAGGAAAGGGGTGGGGCGGAGGGGAAAGGGGGTGGGAGTGGAGGGGAGAGTGGGTGAGGGGAAAGGGGTGGGAGTGGAGGGAGAGTGGGTGAGGGAGGGAGAGGGTGAGGGGAGAGGGGTGGGAGCGGAGGGAGAATGAGGTGAAAGAGAGGGTGAGGGAAAGGGGTGGAAGTGGAGGGGAAGAGTGGGTGAGGCGGAGGGAGGGTGAGGGGAAAGGGGTGGGAGTGGAGGAGGAGAGTGGGTGGGAGTGGAGTGGAGGGAGGGTGAGGGAAAGGGTGAGGTGGAGGAGAGTGAGTGAAAGAGAGGGTGAGGAGGGTGAGGAAAAGAGGGTGAGGAGTGGAGGAGGAGGGAAGTGGGTGAGGAAGGAAAGGAGGTGGGAGCGGATGGAGTGGGTGAGGGAAAGCGGGTGGGAGGATGAGGGAAAGGGGGTGGAAGTGGAGGGAGAGTGGTGGGAGTGGAGTGGAGGGGAGGGTGAGGAGAAAGGGGTGGGAGTGGAGGGAGAGTGGGTGAGGGAAAGGGGTGAGGGTGAGGGAAAGGGGAGGGAGAGTGGGTGAGGGAAAGGGGAGGGAGAGTGGGTGAGGGGAAAGGGGAGGGAGTGGAGGGAGAGTGGAGTGAGGGAAAGGGGTGGGAGCGGAGTGAGAGTGGGTGAAAGAGAGGAGGGAGGGTGAGGGGGAAAGGGGTGGGAGTGGAGGAGAGAGGGTGAGTGAAAGAGAGGGAGAGGAGGGTGAGGGAAAGAGAGGTGGGAGTGGAGGGAGAGTGGGTGAAAGAGAGGGTGAGGGAAAGGGGAGGGAAAGAGGTGGGAGTGGAGGGAGAGTAGGTGGAAAGAGAGGGGAGGGAGGGTGAGGGGGAGGAAGAGGGTGGGAGCGGAGGGGAGAGTGGGTGAAGGGAGGGAGGGTGAAGGGGAAAGGGGGTGGAGGGTGAGGGGGAAAGGGGTGGGAGCGGAGGGAGAGTGAGTGAAAGAGAGGGTGAGGGGAAAGGGGTGGGAGCGGAGGGAGAGTAGGTGAAAGAGAGGGAGGGAGGGTGAAGGAAAGGGGTAGGAGTGGAGGGAGAGTGGTGAAAGAGGAGGGAGGAGGGGGAGGGGAAAGGGGTGGGAGTGGAGGGAGAGTGGGTGAAAGAGAGAGGAGGGAGGGTGAGGGGGAAGGGGTGGGAGTGGAGGGAGTGGTAGTGGGAGCGAGAGGGAGAGTGGGTGAGGAGAAAGAGGTGAGAGTGGAGGGAGAGTGGGTGGGAGTGAGTGGATGGAGGGTAGAGGGGAAAGTGGTGGAGTAAAGGGAGAGTGGGTCAGAGGGGAGGAGGAGGGGAGAGGAAAGGGGTGGGAGTGGAGGGAGAGTGGGTGAAAGAGAGAGGGAAAGGGGTGGGAGTGGAGGAGAGGAGAGAGGGTGGGAGTGGCCGAGAGAGTGGAGTGAGAGGAGGAGATAGGGTGAGGGAAAGGGACGAAGGGCGGAGAGAGAGTGAGGGAGAAGACACGATGGTGAGGGAGAGGAGGTAGGTAGAGCCAAGGAAGTATGAAGAGGAAGACGGGAGAGAAGAGTGAGAGGAGAGGGGCGAAGAGTGAAGAGGAGAGAGATTAAAGAAGGGAGAGAAGATCGGGATGTGAATGGGTAGGAGTTAAGGAGTAATTAAGGGTGAAGAGGGGAAAGGGGAGAAAAGGAAGGGGTAAAGAGGTGGGAGCGAGAGGGAAGAGGAAGAGAGGGAAGAGTAACCAGAGGAGGAGGAAGAGGGAGAGAGAGAGAGAGAGAGAGAGAGAGAGAGAGAGAGAGAGAGAGAGAGAGAGAGAGAGAGAGAGAGAGAAAGAGAGAGAGAGAGAGAGAGAGAGAGAGAGAGAGAAAGAGAAAGAGAAAGAGAGAAAGAGAGAAAGAGAGAGAGAAAGAGAGAAAGAGAGAGAGAGAGAGAGAGGAAGAAAGAGGGAGAGAGGGAGAACGAGAGGGAACGAGGGATAGAGTAAGAGAAACAGAGAAGAAAGAGAGAGAAACAGAGAGAGAGAGAGTGTGTGAGTGAGGGA
>NC_091589.1:3165120-3170120 GCF_042767895.1 Penaeus vannamei
AACAACAAATGCAAGAATAACAATAACACGAAAGTTCCATAACAGTAACAACAAAACATAGCAATTTTGATAACCATATGATCTATTGATATGATGCTAATATGCTGTTTCTTCCGTCTTCCAGAATATGATCACGTGATGTTGTTGTTGATGTTGCCATGGTAACAACTGGGGCCTACGCTTTATCCAGGATCGAATAAGGTATTGATAATGATGATGTTAATTAGGGTAAAGGGAGGGAGGAAGTGGAGGAGGGGGAGACGGAAGAGGAGGAGGAGGAGGAGGAGGAGGAGGAGCAAGGGGAGGAGGAAGAGGAGGAGCAAGGGGAAGAGTAGGGGTGGAGGAGGAGGAGGAGGAGGTGGACGAGGACGAGGAGGAGGAGGAGGAGGAAGAGGAGGGGGAGGAGGAGGAGGGAGGAGGAGGAGGAGCAGGGAGGACGGAGGAGGAGGGTGGAGCAAGGAGGGGAAGAGTAGGGGGGTGGAGGAGGAGGGAGGGAGGAGGTGGACGGGGCGAGGGAGGAGGAAGGAGGAGGAAGGGGAGGGGGAGGGAGGAGGGAGGAGGAGGAGGAGGGAGACGGAAGAGGAGGAAGCGGAGGAGGTGGAGGTGGAGCAAGGGGAAGAGTAGGGGGTGGAGGAGGAGGAGGTGGTGGACGAGGACGAGGAGGACGAGGAGGAGGAGGGGGAGGAGGAGGAAGAGGAGGGGGAGGAGGAGGAGGGGAAGGAGTAGTAATGATGATAATAATAATAATGATGATGACGATAATGATAATAATGATGATGATAATGATAATGATAGTAGTAGTAGCAGTAGTAGTAGTAGTATTTTTATATTATTATCATTATTATACATATGAATATATTAACCTCTCCGATCGGGATTCGATCCCTCACCGCCATTGCAAGAGATTGGAAGACGGTCACCCAATCCACTAATGCGATAGTGTATTATTCCAAGATTGGCATCATTAAATTAGATTAATGTTAGGTGAGTAAATCTATCAAGGTGGCATTGTCACGAGATTGAAAATTTGGAACACGCAATCCTGACTGACTCATGAATAATGAAATACAGTATTTGTTTGTGTCAGTAAACCTGAACTTTTTTTTTCTTTCTTTCTCTACGAATATAGGCCTAGGTGAATGCGCTCCTTGAAAAATGACATTTGACATTCCAATAATCGGGCTTGACACTACCCCCCCCCCAAAAAAAAAAAATAATAATAATAATAATAAAAATAATAATAATAATAATAATAAATAGATAAATAAATAAATTTTAAAAGTTGATGTTCGGCTTAATAAATAGATAAATAGATAAATGTAAAAAGTTGATTTTGAATTCGGCTGTAAATTACAAACGAGCCGACATCAGGCGTACCAACTGCGGCGCGCGGGAGTCGCCAGGAGTGCCAACCATTCCCCACAGCGGTTTCGAGGGGAAGGCTAGATCAGCAGCAACCCGAGGAGGTGTCATGGCGTCTGTTTTAATGATCGTCCAATGAAAATATAACCATCAAGATCATTATTTTCCATCCTTTTTTTTTTAAACAGAACCAAAATGACCGACCGTTTTCACAAAGCAACCGTACCTTTTGTGACGTCATCAAAATAAACCCCCATGTGTTTTTTTTCCAACTTTCTTCCCCAAAAATAGAGTCAGACGCCATGACACCTCCTCGGGTTGCTACTGACCTAGCCCTCCCTGCCGTGACAAGGAAAGTGACCCTGCCGAAGAGATTCACAATACGGTTTTCCCTTCCCTGGAAACGGGTCACAGAGCAAAACATCCCTACAGATAAATTAATAAATAAATAAATAAATAGATGAATAAATAAATAAATAAATGAATAATAAATAGATAAATGAATAATAAATAAATAATGGAATAATAAATAAATGAATGAATAATAAATAGATAAATGAATAATAAATAAATAAATGAATAATAAATAAATAAATGAATAATAAATAAATAAATGAATAATAAATAAATAAATGAATAATAAATAAATAAATGAATAATAAATAAATAAATGAAATAAATAAAATAATAAAATAATAAATGAAATAATAAAATAATAAATAAATACAAAATAAATAAATAAATAAATAAAATAATAAAATAATAAATAAAGCAGATAAACAGATAAATGCCTACATTTATAACAAAACCTAAGAAAAGAGCGCGTTTTGGCCAAAAATACAACGGAGGAAGGAAAAGGGAAATCCGATAAAAACAAAAAGAAAAAGAAAAAAAGGGAAAAGAACAAACTTATACTGAAACACTGAACACTTATTCGACCTTATAACCAAATGATAAAAAGAAAATTATTAACCAACTCATCGTATTTATATAGCACTTAAGACAAGAAGAACAAAAAAACAGTGAAAATAACTCTTATAATGATCATAACTGTAAACCTTGCCCATCATGATGTTATACCCAATAAAAAAAACAATGAATAAAGATAAAAAAAAGCAATAAAAAACAATGAATAATAAAAACAGAAAAAGCAATAAAAAACAATGAATAATTAAAAAATAAACAGAAAAAGCAATAAAAAAACATTGAATAATTTTTTAAAAAATAATAAAAATAAAAAAATAAAAAAATAACAGAAAAAGCAATAAAAAAACAATGAATAATTTTTTTTAAATGCAATAAATAAACAATGAATAATAAAAAAAAACAATCAAAAATTAATAATTAAAAATGAAAAAATAATAAAAATAAATAAAAAACAGAAAAAGCACGAACGGTTAGTCCTTTTACTCAGCAATTCACACTGACATTCCTTACTCAGCAGACCACGAGAACACAATACAATACAATGTGAGAGAGAAAGAAAGAAAGGAAAGAGAAGAAAAAAGTGGGAGACAAAGAAAGAAAGGAGGAGAGAGAAGAAAAGAGAGAGAGAGAAAGAAAGAAAGGAAGAGAGAGAGAGAAAGAAAGAAAGAAAGAAAGACTCACTACAGACTGACATATCATAATCTCTTTTCGTAGATAAAACGAATTATTTTTGACTGAGTGTGAGAATCAGAAAGAAAGTGGAGAGAGAAGAGACACTGGAGACAGAGAGAGACAAAGAGGATGAAATAAAGGAGAGAAAGAGAAGAGCGACAAGAAAGGAAAGTGGGAGCCAGAAAGAAGAGAAAGGAGGAAGAGAAAAAGTGGAACAAAGAAAGAAAGGAGGAGAGAGAAGAAAGGAGAGGAGACAAAGAGAAAAAGAAGGAGGAAGAGAGAAGAAGAGACAGAGAGAGAAAGAAAGAAAGGAGGAGAGAGAAGAAAAGAGAGCATTACAAAGAGAAAAAGAAGGAGGAAGAGAGAGAGAGAGAGAAATAAAGGAGGAGAGAGAAGAAAAGATAGAGAATGAAAGAAAGAAAGGAGGAGAGAGAAGAAAAAAGAGGGAGACAAAGAGAGAAAGAAGGAGGAAGAGAGAGACAAAGAGAGAAAGAAGGAGGAAGAGAGAAAGTAAAAAAGAAAGAAAGTTCTCCCATTGCGCATCTCGCTTTTCTTTTGAATAATGTACAGATGGGTGACCTGCATAGGACTGTTTTTCGTGTATTTGTTTGTTTGTTTTTTTTTATCTCTCTCCTGCTTTCTCCTTCTTTTATCTTCTTTTCTCTCTTCCTTTTATTTTTTGCCTTTTTATTCACTACTGTTATCCTCCCTTTCTCTTTCTTTTCCTCTCTTTCTCTCTCTTGTTTTTCTCTTTATTACTGGTCCCTGGTTACGCCCTTATTTCTCATTTTCTCCCCTCCTTCTTCCTCTACACTGTGTCTCTCTCTTTCTTCGTTGCTTTTTCCTCTTTCCTCTTTCTTTCCCCCTCCTCTCGTCCCTTCATTCATCTTTCCCTCTCCCTTCCTCCTTCCCTCTTCATCCTGCCTCCCTTCTCTTCCTTCTTCCTCCCACCTTTCTCCTTTTTCCCTCCTTCTTTTTCCTCCTTCCCCTTCACCCTCCCTCCCTCATTCCTCCTCCCTCCCTTCCATCCTTCCTCCCTTCTTTCTTCCCCTTTCTCCCTCCTTCCTTCTCCCCCATCCTCTCCACTTCTACTCTTCCCCATTCTCCCTTACTCCCCTCTCCTCCTCCTCTCCCTTCTCCTTCCTTCTCCCTCCTCCTTCCTCCCCCATCCCTCCCTCCCTTCTCCCTTCCTCCTTCTCTCCTCCCTATCCTCCCTCCCTCCCTCTCTTCCCTACTCCTCTCCTCCTTCTCCCCCATCCTCCCTCCACTTCTCTCCTTCCTCCTTCTCCCCCGTCCTCCTCCCTCTCCCCCCATCCTCCTCCTTCTCCTTTCCTCCTTCTCTCCCCATCCTCCCTCCCTCCTCATTACTCCCCCGCCCTCCCTCCTTCTCCTTCCTCCTTCTCCTATCCTCCTCCCTCCTCTCCCATCCTCCTCATCCCTCTGCTCCGTCCTCCCTCACTCCCTCCTTCTCCCCATCCTCCTCCCTCCCTCTCCCCATCCTCCTCCCTTCTCCTTCCTCCTTCTCCCCTATCTCCCTCCTCTCCCATCCTCCTCCCATTCCCGTCTCCTCCCTCCATTCTCCTCCTCACTCTCCCCATCCTCCCTCCCTTCCATCCTCCCTCCCTCCTTCCCTTCTCCCTTCCCTCCATTCTCCCCCATCCTCCTCCCCTCCTCTCCCCCCCATCCTCCTCACTCCTCACTCCTTCCCTGCTCCTCCTCCCACCCTCCCTCTCCCCCATCCTCCTCCTTCTCCTTCACTCCTTCTCTATCCTCCCTCCCTTCTCCTTCCTCCTCTCTATCCTCCCTCCTCCCCCATCCTCCCTCCACTCCTTCCATCCTCCCTCCCTTCCATCCTCCCTCATGCCATCCTCCCTCCACTCCCTCCTCCCCCATCCTCCCTCCTCCTCTCCCCCATCCTCCCTCATTCCTTCCATCCTCACTCCCTTCCATCCTTCTCCCTTCCGTCACTCCCTCTACCTCCTCTCCCCCGTCCTCCCTCCCTCCCTCTCCCCCATCCTCCTCCCTCCCTCTCCCCATCC
>NC_091589.1:3172620-3177620 GCF_042767895.1 Penaeus vannamei
AAGCAAATTGCCTTACCTCATTAACTTCAAACGTCAATTGTTTTCTCATCTTATTAACTTCAAAAGTCAAATTTCTTATCTCATTTACTTCAAAAGTTGATTGTATTCTCATCTTATTAACTTCAAAAGTCAATTTGCTTCACTTATTTACTTCAAAAGTCAATTTGCTTACCTCATTTACTTCAAAAACCAATTGTTAACTTGCTTTACTTCAAAATCCTCTCTCTCTGGCAAGTTCCTTCGCACCTGCCCGCCATATTGCTTTCAACCTGCCCCTTGCCAAGTTGAATTTCATTATATTTCAGCATCATATTTATATTTATTTATTATATTTACATTTATATTTATCATATTTATATTTATTTATATATTATATTTCAGCATCATTATATTTCATAATTTCAATAATTCAGTGTTCAGAGCATAATTCATCGCCAAGAGTATACTTATATTGCTAAGGGATGAAATTCAACGTGGGAAAGGCTAGATCAGTAGCAACTGGAGGAGGTGCCATGGCGTTTGACTCTATTTTGAGAGACAAAAAAAAACACGTGGGGTTTATTTTGATGACGTCACAAAAGTTACGGATGGTTTGTGAATGTGGTCGGTCATTTTGGTCTCTTCAGTTTTCAAAAAGGATGGAAAATAATGAGTTTAATGGTTATATTTTCGCTGAACAATCATCAAAACAGACGCCATGACACCTCTTTGAGTTGCTACTGATCTAGCCTTTCCCACATTGAATTTCGTCTCCTAGCAATATAAGTATATTCTTGGTGCTGAATTATGGATGCTCTGAACACTGAATTATTGAAATTATGAAATATAATGATGCTGAAATATAATATATAAATAAATATAAATATGATAAATATAAATATAAATATAATAAATAAATATAAATATGATGCTGAAATATAATGATATTGAATTATGAAATATAATGATGCTCTGAACACTGACTTATTCATGGCTGTTGACCTCTCAGCAGGATGTGAACTTGCTGCGTCTTAATAGTCATGTTTTGGTTGAAGGAATTCTTGATTGTCTTTTAGTGGGTTGTTGTTGTTTTGTTGTTGTTGGCTTCGACGATTTTATAGATCCGTTGTTGAGTGATTGGATATATATATCATTGTTTTTTTGGATTGATTGATTGATTAGCTATACTTTTTCGCGTTTGTTATTTCTTTCTTATAGATTTTGGTGATTTTATTGGTTTCATTGCTGTATGAGTTTTTTTCTTTTCTTTTTAGTTTCCGTTAAAACGTGACCTGATTTCCCGTTTTCTGTTACAGGTGAACGCTGCCTCCATCTGGTCTTCCGGTCGTCCTCTTTCACCAGAAGCCTTTCAGCCGAAGTCCTCTTAAGTGAAAAGAGGTTGTGACTCAGCAGACGTCACATAATTTCTGAAAGTTAGAGGAAGAAAGTCTTTATAGACTTACGCTTCCTAAGGACTTTTGTACATCTCAGTGAACATGAAATTCAGGGCCCGTTGCGCCAGATAGAGTGCTCTCCTTGCCTCCCTGCTCTTTTTGTCCTCTAATCTTGTTTCCTGATCCTATTTTCTTTCTTCTCTATTCATCTTTTCATCCCTTTCTTTCCTCTCTCTTTTTTCTTCCTTGCCCTTTCCTGCCTCTACTTCGCCACTCTCTCCTTCACACTTGTCCTCTCTCTCACTTATCCTTTTTTCTCATTATCCTTCTCTCTCTCTCTCACCTCTCTCTCTACCACTCGTCTCTCTCTCTCTCTTCCTCTCACCTCTCTCTGTCACTTACCTCTCTCTTTCTCTCCTCCTCTCGCCCTCCCTCTCCCTCTCTCCACATTCTTCGTGGAGCCCAGATGAGCAGCGACGACGGCGAGGTCCCCACCGCCCCGCCAGCCCCGTGGACCGAGGTCCACCTGGACACCCTGGTGGGCTCCGGCAGCCCCGGCAGCGCCTCCCCGATGTACGAGCACCAGTACGTCCTGGGTCTGTCCTTGCTCCTTCTGCTCATCTTCATAGGCCTCTCCGCCGCGATCTTCATGTGCCTCACCATCCGCCGGGAGCCGATGCTGTGGTCCAGGACCTTCGGAGGACTCCTTCACAAGACGGAGGCCTCCCGCTGCGCCCCCCACGTCCCCAGGAGAGTCCGCTTCAACGTCCCGGCGTCAGGGAGAGACCTCGAGTCCACGGGGTCGGCCATCACGGTGATCGTGGCGGCGGCAGAGGAGGGAAACGAACCCTACGACTGAGCGGACTTCGAGGCGAGAGTCGAATCGCTCGTTCGCGATCCTCTCTTGTTTCTTCATTTCTTTATTTCTTTCTCTTTGTTTCTTTTGGTGCAGGCTAATGACACTGATTACATTTCATGCTGTTTTTATTAAGGAGAAATTAATCATATAAGTTAAGACGTGAAAGAATAGAATTCTGTAGGAAACAATGATCGAACACCGTTTTGAAAACGAAAGTATTATAAAGAATTTCGAAGCCTGACTCGAGTTATAGGACCCATTACCAGCAGAATAGAAATGAAAAATGAGACACACACGAAAGATAAAAACGGTTTAGAAATCCTCAAGTTGGAAGAGGTAGAGGAGAGAAAAAAGGACTAAAGAGGAATACGCAACATGGATAGTGCAAGTATATGAGGGAAATGAGACTTCCTGCTCTATAGTCGAACGCGCCAGGGTCTGTGGAACAAGGTGCCGAAAGTGTGCCATTTAAACACCTAGTATTAAGATGTGCAAGATGTCCCTTCGTTTATAATGTGTGTACTGCAGATAATAAAAGTTATGATTTTATTTTTTATATCATTATATAGAATAGACTTTGTATACGTCGTTTGTATTTGTGATATTATCTATCTGAAATTATTTAGTGCTTATTTCAGTGACTGTGTGATTAGATTTAAGGAATAATGCAGAAATTCTGTGAATTTCTTATCATACAATGCGTATATTCTGACAAACGCATATGACGTTTGCGTGGCTCATAAAACTGAGGTTTTATTCCCCTGGTGTTTGTGCGAAAAGCCTTGGATTCAAAGTTCCCAGTACTTTCACAGGTTTTAAGCATAAGTCGCTCAATGGCTTTCTTTCCCTTTGCCGGAGTGCATACTGGTGGAAGCCATGTTGAAAAGGCAAGTGGGAATGACGTGGACAAATAAGTGAGACGAATCAGAATCAGAATCAGAGAACCAGATTGTATTCACACGCGCGCCAAAGCACACGTATAATCACAAATGGTCTTCTGAAAACGCACTTTTAACTTTCAAGAACAAACACGTAATGTACATATATGTTATCATTGATGATTTTTAACGGTCACCCATCCAATGTATATATATATATATATATATATATATATATATATATATATATATATATATATATATATATATATATATATATATATATATATATATATATATACATATATATATACATATATATATATATACATATATATATATATATATATATATATATATAGTTAAAACGAAATCAAACTAAATACATAGTACAAAGCTCTTTAACTTCATCAAAATATTTTTTTTTTTCGAAAAATGGCGATTCTGACTCACTCTTTCGCCCTTTTGCCAAGTGGAATTAGAGCATAAAATGGCGTGGCTTGCACTTCTCAAATTCCCCTCAAATTGAATTTTTTTTCCGAAAGCGAAAAAAAAATTCAGAGGAAAGGAGGCACTTGGAAGAAAATTCTAAGAAAACAAAAATAAGTCTTTTCTCAGTGCGACTCCCAGCGGTTTCGACGTGAAGAGGTCGTGTTTTAATTTTCTTTTTCTTCTTCTTCTTCTTCTCCTTCTTCTTCTTCTTCTTCTTCTTGCCTGTCTTCTCCTCTTCAAATTTACTTGTACTCTTCTTCATTTTCTTGTTCTTTTCTCTATTTTCTTGTTCTTTCCCTTCTTATTTTGCTTCTTCTCATTTTTACTCTTTTACTTCCATTTCTTTCACCTCTTTCTTTCCTCTTCTTCTTCTTCTTCTTTGACTTCCTTTTCTTTCTTTTCTTTACTTCCTTTCCTTCTTTCTCTTCTTCCACGTCTTCTTTTTTTCATTTTCTTCTTATTCTCTTCTTCCTTTTCTTCTTCTTCTGTAGATAGTTTTAAAGACTGAGAGACAAAGAAAAGGCAAGGGAGGGAGGAACAAAGAAGAGAGGGAGAGGAAGAGGGAGAATGGGTTGGAGATAGAGAGAGAGGGGGAGGATAGAGGAGAGAGGGAGAAAGAGAGAGAGAGAAGGAGGGAGGAGGGAAAGAGAGAGAGAAGGAGGGAGGAGGGAAAGAGAGAGAGGAGAGAGAGAGGAGGAAAGGAGAGAGAGAGAGGGGGTTGGGGGGGAGGAGAGAGAGAAGGAGGGGGGGAGGGAAAGAGAGAGAGAGAAGGAGAGAGGGAGAAAGAGAGAGAGAGAAGGAGGGAGGAGGGAAAGAGAGAGAGAAGGAGGGAGGAGGGAAAGAGAGAGAGAGAAGGAGGGAGGAGGGAAAGAGAGAGAGAGAGAGAGGGAGGAGGGAAAGAGAGAGAGATAAAGAGAGAGGGAGGGAAAGAGAGAAAGAGAGAAGGACGAGGAGGGAAAAGAGAGAGAGAGAGGAGGAAAGGAGGGAGAGAGGGGGGGTTGGGGGGAAGAGAGAGAGAGGGGGGGTTGGGGGAGGAGAGAGAGAGAAAGAAAGAAAAGGAGGGAGGAGGGAAAAGAGAGAGAGAGAGAAAGAAGGGAGGGAAAGAGAGAGAGAAAAGGAGGGAGGAGAGAAAAAGAGAGAGAGGATGAAAGGAGAGAGAGCGGGGGGGGGGGGTTGAGGGAGGAGAGAGAGAGAGAGAAGAGGAGGAAAGGAGAGAGGGGGTGGAGGGAGGAGAGAGAGAGAAAGAGAGAGGGGGCGAGGGAAGGGAGAAAGAGAGACAGACAGACAGACAGAAAGAGACAGATAGACGAAAAGAAGGAAAGAGAAGGAGGTTGTGAAAGAAAGAAACACGAAGGGGAAGAGAGAGGGAAGAAATAAGAGAGGAAGAGGGAAATACAG
>NC_091589.1:3207620-3210120 GCF_042767895.1 Penaeus vannamei
TGATGAAAACACGTCTTGTTTATTGAAAAAGATAAAATCACTTCAAAATATATCACTGGAATTAAAAAAAAAAAAAAAAAAAACGCTACTTTTCTTATTTTTTCCACAACCAGCACTGATGAAAACATCTCTTGCTTATCGAGAAAATAAAATCGCTTCGTCCTATATCAACAGAACTAAAAGAACAACAAAACTGAATCGTTGCTCGTTACTTTTTTTTTTCTCATCCAGCACTGATTGAAACACCCGCGGCACTTCTTCTCACTGTTCCTCTAACTAAACTAAAAGAACAACAAAACTGAATCGTTGCTCTCGTTACTTTCTTTTTTTTCTCATCCAGCACTGATCGAAACACCCACGGCACTTCTTCTCACTGTTCCTCTAACTAAACTAAAAGAACAACAAAACTGAATCATTGGTCTTGTTACTTTTTTTTCTCATCCAGCACTGATTGAAACACCCACGGCACTTCTTCACACTGTTCCTCTAACTAAACTGAAAGAACAACAAAATTAAATCGTTGGTCTTGTTACTTTTTTTTTTCTCATCCAGCACTGATTGATTCTCATCCACGGCACTTCTTCACACTGTTCCTCTAACTAAACTAAAAGAACAACAAAACTGAATCGTTGCTCTTACTTTTTTTTTCTCATCCAGCACTGATTGAAACACCCGCGGCACTTCTTCACACTGTTCCTCTATCCGCACCTTGGAACGTACTGCTAGTCACCCACGAGCACTTTCCTGATCTTGAACTCGTGCAGCGGCTGAGAGGCAGGAGGAGGGAGGAAGGGGAGGAGGGAGGGAGGGAGGGAGGAAGGGGAGGAGGGAAAGGGGAGGAGGGAGGAAGGGAGGGAAAGGTGAGGAGGGAGGGAGGGAAAGGGGGAGGAGGGAGAGAGGGGGAGGGAGTGGAAAGGGGGAGGGAGGAGGGAGGAAGGATGGGGGAGGGAAGGGGGAGGAGGGAGGTGGGGGAGGGAGGAGGAAAGGGGAGGGAAGGTGGGGAGGGAAATGGGAGGAGGGAGGGAGGGAAGGGAAAAAGGGGAGGAGGGAGGGAAGGTGGGGGAGGGAAAGGGGAGAGGAGGGAGGAAGGGAGGGAAAAGGGGGGAGGAGGGAGGGAGGGAGAGGGAAAGGGGAGGAGGGAGGGTGGGAGGGAGGGAGGGAAAGGGGAGGAGGGAGGGAAGGTGGGGAGGGAAAGGGGAGGAGGGGAGAGAGAAAGAGTGTGTGGAGAGAAATGGGAGGAAGGGGAGGGAAAGAAAGAAGGGAAAGGGGAGGGAGGGAGAGGGAGGGAAAGGGGAGAAGAAGAGGGAGGCGGGGAGGGAGGGGAGGAAAGGGGAGGAGGGGAGGTGGGGAGGTGAGGGAGTGAAGGTGGGGAGGAAAGGGGAGGAGGGAGGAAGCGGAGGGAAAGGAGAGGGAGGGAGGGAAGGGAGTAGGGGTGGGGGAGAAATTTTGTAAACAGAAAAGGGAAGAAGGGAGAAGAGAGTTTGGTGGAGAGAGAGGAGGAGGGAGAAAGAAGAAAGGAGGCAGGAGGAACAATAGAACAAAGTGGAAAGGAAAAGAAGGAAGAAGAAAGGTAAGTAGAAGAACGGAAGAAGGTGAGAGAGATGAATAAGGCCAAAGAGAAGAGGGAGAATAAAGAGAACAGCGAAGGAGGAGGAAGGGAGACAAAGGAAGGGGGTGGAGTGGCGCAACTAAAAAAAGTGCATAAAAGTTTCGGTGTTCACTTCCTCTATACAATGAACGTTAACCATCGCATCCTTCAGAACGAGCGAACTAAACCTTCCTTTAAAACTAAACGCCATCTTCTTAAAAAAATAAATAAATAAATAAAAAATACAAATTCACGTAAAAGGAAAATGAATCTACCAAAACTAGAACCAACATATATATATATATTTTAAAGCAATTGCAAAATCACATAAAAGGAAAATGACTCGTAAAAAAATAAAAAAATAATATATATATATATATATATATATATATATATATATATATATATATATATATATATATATTCGAATTGAAACGAGACCAATAATCAACAGTACTATTAATAGCGTAAAACTAACGGTACTCTGGTCAAGGGAGTTTTTGAATTGGTACGCATGGGATTTAAATTTGAATTCTTGTGTCTGATAACGGTCGGTAAAGGATGATGGTGCTTTTCTTCGGGTGTGCGCGCTTGAATGCTGGTGTGTACAGTGCGTGCTTGCGTATGTGTGTGTGTGTGTGTGTGTGTGTGTGTGTGTGTGTGTGTGTGTGTGTGTGTGTGTGTGTGTGTGTGTGTGTGTGTGTGTGTGTGTGTGTGCATTCGTGAGCTTTAGCGTGTGGAGGGATAAAAAGTGGAATGCAGACAGAACGTGAGTAATAAAAAAGTGAAAAGCTTCAGTAGTACTAAAATGCACAAACACACACACACGTGCGCGCACACGCACACACACACTCATACTCACACGCACACACACACACACACACACACACACACACACACACACACACACAC
>NC_091589.1:3220120-3222620 GCF_042767895.1 Penaeus vannamei
ATTTAGGGATTAACCAATCACTAAACTAATTTAGGAATTAACCAATCACTAAACTAATTTAGGGATTAACCAATCACTGAACTAATGTAGGAATTAACCAATCACTAAACTAATTTAGGAATTAACCAATCACTAAACTAATTTAGGGATTAACCAATCACTGAACTAATGTAGGAATTAACCAATCACTAAACTAATTTAGGAATTAACCAATCACTAAACTAATTTAGGGATTAACCAATCACTGAACTAATGTAGGAATTAACCAATCACTGAACTAATTTAGGGATTAACCAATCACTGAACTAATTTAGGGATTAACCAATCACTGAACTAATGTAGGAATTAACCAATCACTAAACTAATTTAGGGATTAACCAATCACTGAACTAATGTAGGAATTAACCAATCACTGAACTAATTTAGGGATTAACCAATCACTGAACTAATTTAGGGATTAACCAATCACTGAACTAATTTAGGAATTAACCAATCACTGAACTAATGTAGGAATTAACCAATCACTGAACTAATGTAGGAATTAACCAATCACTGAACTAATGTAGGAATTAACCAATCACTGAACTAATTTAGGGATTAACCAATCACTGAACTAATGTAGGAATTAACCAATCACTGAACTAATGTAGGAATTAACCAATCACTGAACTAATGTAGGAATTAACCAATCACTGAACTAATTTAGGGATTAACCAATCACTGAACTAATGTAGGAATTAACCAATCACTGAACTAATGTAGGAATTAACCAATCACTGAACTAATGTAGGAATTAACCAATCACTGAACTAATGTAGGAATTAACCAATCACTGAACTAATGTAGGAATTAACCAATCACTGAACTAATGTAGGAATTAACCAATCACTGAACTAATGTAGGAATTAACCAATCACTGAACTAATTTAGGAATTAACCAATCACTGAACTAATGTAGGAATTAACCAATCACTGAACTAATGTAGGAATTAACCAATCACTGAACTAATGTAGGAATTAACCAATCACTAAACTAATTTAGGAATTAACCAATCACTAAACTAATTTAGGAATCAACCAATCACTGAACTAATTTAGGGATTAACCAATCACTGAACTAATGTAGGAATTAACCAATCACTAAACTAATTTAGGAATCAACCAATCACTGAACTAATTTAGGGATTAACCAATCACTGAACTAATGTAGGAATTAACCAATCACTGAACTAATGTAGGAATTAACCAATCACTGAACTAATGTAGGAATTAACCAATCACTGAACTAATGTAGGAATTAACCAATCACTGAACTAATTTAGGGATTAACCAATCACTGAACTAATGTAGGAATTAACCAATCACTGAACTAATGTAGGAATTAACCAATCACTGAACTAATGTAGGAATTAACCAATCACTGAACTAATGTAGGAATTAACCAATCACTGAACTAATTTAGGGATTAACCAATCACTGAACTAATGTAGGAATTAACCAATCACTGAACTAATGTAGGAATTAACCAATCACTGAACTAATTTAGGGATTAACCAATCACTGAACTAATTTAGGGATTAACCAATCACTGAACTAATTTAGGGATTAACCAATCACTGAACTAATGTAGGAATTAACCAATCACTGAACTAATGTAGGAATTAACCAATCACTGAACTAATGTAGGAATTAACCAATCACTGAACTAATGTAGGAATTAACCAATCACTGAACTAATGTAGGAATTAACCAATCACTGAACTAATTTAGGGATTAACCAATCACTGAACTAATGTAGGAATGAACCAATCACTAAACTAATTTAGGAATTAACCAATCACTGAACTAATGTAGGAATGAACCAATCACTAAACTAATTTAGGAATTAACCAATCACTGAACTAATGTAGGAATGAACCAATCACTGAACTAATTTAGGGATTAACCAATCACTGAACTAATGTAGGAATGAACCAATCACTAATCTAATTTAGGGATTAACCAATCACTGAACTAATTTAGGGATTAACCAATCACTGAACTAATGTAGGAATTAACCAATCACTGAACTAATGTAGGAATTAACCAATCACTGAACTAATTTAGGGATTAACCAATCACTGAACTAATGTAGGAATTAACCAATCACTAAACTAATTTAGGGATTAACCAATCACTAAACTAATTTAGAGATTAACCAATCACTGAACTAATTTAGGGATTAACCAATCACTGAACCAATTTAGGGATTAACCAATCACTGAACTAATTTAGGGATTAACCAATCACTGAACTAATGTAGGAATTAACCAATCACTAAACTAATTTAGGGATTAACCAATCACTGAACTAATTTAGGGATTAACCAATCACTAAACTAATTTAGGGATTAACCAATCACTGAACTAATGTAGGAATTAACCAATCACTAAACTAATTTAGGGATTAACCAATCACTGAACTAATGTAGGGATTAACCAATCACTAAACTAATTTAGGG
>NC_091589.1:3252620-3255120 GCF_042767895.1 Penaeus vannamei
AGGAGTTAACTGTATGTGTTTGTCACCAATAAATCTCAGACCAAAACAACAATATGAAGCAGAGAGAGAGAGAGAGAGAGAGAGAGAGAGAGAGAGAGAGAGAGAGAGAGAGAGAGAGAGAGAGAGAGAGGGAGAGAGAGGGAGAGAGAGAGAGAGAGAGAGAGAGAGAGAGAGAGAGAGAGAGAGAGAGAGAGAGAGATACAGACAGACAGAGAAAAAGAGAGAGAGAGAGAGAGAAAAGAAGGAAAGGGAAAGAGAGAAAGGGAGAAAGAAAGAAAGGGAAAGGGAAAGGGAAAGGGAAAGGGAAAGGGAAAGGGAAAGGGAAAAAGGGAAAAGGGATAAGGAAAGGGATAAAAGGGATAGGGATAGGGATAGGGATAGGATAGGAAGGGATAGGGAAAGGGAGAGGGAGAGGAAAGGGAAAGGAGAATGGGAAAGGGAAAAGGGAAAGTGGAAAGGGAAAGGAAAGGGAATGGGAATGGGAATGTGAATGAATGGGAATGGGAATGGGAAAGGAGAAGGAAGGGAAAGGGAAGCAGGGAGAGGAAAAGAGAAAGGGAAAGGGAAAGGAAAAGGGAGAGGGAGAGGGAGAGGAAAGAGAGAGGGAGAGGAAAGACAGAGGAGAGGGAGAGGAAAGAGAGAGGAGAGGGAGAGGAAAGAGAGAGGAGAGGGAGAGGAAAGAGAGAGGAGAGGGAGAGGAAAGAGAGAGGGGAGGGGAGGGAGGAGAGAGAGGGGAGGGGAGGGGAGGGGAGAAGAGGGAAGGGGAGACAGACTGTAAAGTTTTTTTCTTGCGTGGGGAATATTACATTTTTCCATGCGCTGAAAACATCATTTTGTCTACATTTGCGCAGGCGGATCTGCAGTCGGATGATGAAACAAGTGCGTGGAAAGGTCAAAAGAGTTTTCTGCACGGAAGATGATTTAATAAAGAACTAAGCGTACGCAAAAAGTTACCCAAGAACTACATTTGCGCGGAAAGAATTTGACCAAATAATTTTTGCAGACCAAACTCTACAGTCTACAGTGGGTAATGGGAAGCTGGGAGGAAGAGGAGAGAGAGGAGAGGAGAGGGAGAGGGAGAGAAAGGGAGAGGGAGAGGGAGAGAGAGGGAGGGAGGGGAGAGGGAGGGGGGGGGGGGGAGAGAGAGAGAGAGAGAGAGAGAGAGAGAGAGAGAGAGAGAGAGAGAGAGAGAGAGAGAGAGAGAGAGAGAGAGAGAGAGAGAGAGAGAGAGAAAAAAAATGGCATTCAAAACCTCCTTACCTATTTTCCCTCCACATACCCTCATACAGACTTTACCACCTAATTCAACAGCCCACAAAGAACCCCACAAAAAAATACGTTTTCTAAACCCCTCAATATTTCCCCATTAAGAGTCAATCTCGGGTCTCCCATGCGTAATGGTGATCTAAATATAACCTTCAGAATTTAGAAACGACTAAGATGCCATTTCACGACGATAATTAAACGTCTCACCAAAACTATGGGTGAATTTCAGCGTCTGAAACGACGGATACGAAAAAAAAAGAAATAATATGATTGACAAGAGGTGAGTAAGAATGCCTGGGAGTGGCCTTATTTATATCGCTTATTTCAGGGGAGTAGCATAATTATAATATAATATTCGTAGTTTTCTGAGCAATCTCTGTTCACTCATAAAGTCACCTGATGCATTTTCAGGTGCGTTATCCGCCTGAGAGAGGCGCAAAACCAACAAAAATAGTATTGTTATTCTTACCATGTTGTTCCAGTGTGATTGTTCCTGTTACGTTCGAAAGTGTTCGTGTGTTGTTTTTGTATTTTCTTGTACTCAGATTTTATTCCCTTTACATACTATGACTGGTATTGAAAGTTTTTTATTCTTTATTCTTTATGGCTCTGGATGTAACGCATTCGTGTTTCTGAGCGTTTGATGACGAAAAATTTATAGGGAACGAAGCCACGTCAGACGATCTGAACTCAAAAAGCAATTGGAAATGTATATTGAGTTTACAAAACTATAATTTGGTCAACATTAGAGAAACGCCAATAAATAAATAACTTTTATATTTTGAAATCAAAACAGATGTTTCATAGTCCGATAAATGCCAAAATATTGAATGTATAAAAAAATTGGAAGATGTTAATGTTTATTATCACCGACAAAATGGCATTTTGCATGAAATAATATATAGATACCAAAAAAATAAAAATTACACAAAAAAATAAAGATCAGCAAGAAAATAAATAAGTGAATAAAGAACGCAATCTGCCCTGGGGAGAACAACAGCGTATTTTCCTTGTCCCCGTCTCTCTCTCTCTCTCTCTCTCTCTCTCTCTCTCTCTCTCTCTCTCTCTCTCTCTCTCTCTCTCTCTCTCTCTCTCTCTCTCTCTCTCTCTCTCTCTCTCTCTCTCTACTCTCTCTCTACTCTCTTCTCACTTTCTCTCTCTTTCTCTCTCTCTCTCTCTCTCTCTCTCTACTCTCTCTCTCTCTCTCTCTCTCTCTCTCTCTCTCTCTCTCTCT
>NC_091589.1:3265120-3272904 GCF_042767895.1 Penaeus vannamei
TATTTTGTGAAATGTTTCTGCACATAGATGGCTCTGCCAATGCTTAGCCACAAAGGAGTCAATAACCAAACCTTGTGACCTCACCTATGAGGTCACAAGGTCTGGTTTATGCTGTAAATATTGATACTATGATTACTATAGTGTTATTGACATTACTAATAGCAACATTAAATACCAGAAAATAATTTTAAAATCAAAGAAAAGGGGAAACAAGTGAGACAGATAGTACTCATAGTTGGCTCATTGCTGACTTAGTACTTGTGGAGCCATCTATGTGTAAAAACAACCACTAAATCAAACACACAGTGGACTTGGCATATGCCTACATACCATCCCCAGCGACATGGGCTTACACATGTCTTTCTTAGTGTTTGCTCTGTCCACAAATAATATCATCATTAACCTCTAAAGGACAGCAAAGTTCAGAGCTTTACATGTGCACAAGTTGGGAAATACATGTTTCTGTCCACTCTAATACTTGATTATTTCAGCTCAGGGCATTCTTATTTCAATAAATATAACAGGGATGTTATTATTTGTTTGCCTCTTTACTTATTTATTTTCATTTATTTACTTTTTTAAACCTGCCATGCATTGTCGACCATGTCAACATAAACCTGAGAACAATGATTGTAACATTTTTTCCTTAAAGGGTAAAAATAAACTTTATTTCTCCTTTTTCTTTCAGGTGATTGAGAAACCGATGAGTGAAGAACATCTACAATATTTTCATGATCCAGAGATATTAATGCACCCAGGCGGCCATTTCATCCCAGCTGCTGGAGCGCAGAAAGCAGTTTATGTTAAGTTCATTGAAAAAATGAGAGAGCTGTGTGGCTGATAAGACCAGTTAATAATTTCTATTTATGATTTTGCACATGCTTCTTTATATTTCTTATTTGCTGTAGCAAACTGTAAATTGTTTATTTGACATCTTTATAGTCATCTTTATCTTTATTGACATCTTTATAGTCATCTTTATCTTTATTGACATCTTTATAGTCATATTGTAAATGTGATTTAGTAATGATTTGTATACAAAATTATTACACTTTTTAAATAGTACTCTAGTACAAATATTAGTTTGCTCAATGTACTCATGATACCACTTATCTTTTGGTATTCATTGAATGGCAATAAAATAATGGCTTATTACAAACCAAATGTGATGTATTTGATAAAAAGGTGAATAAGTAATGCTAGTTTGTATTTATTAATAAATTAGTAGATACATTTGTTGATTGGAATGTAGATCCTAAGCCAGGACCTACAAGTTTATTGTAAAGAAATTTTTATCAATATGTCATATGTAAATATAAAGTTATATATGAAAATACATATGGTGCTGAAAAGAAAAAAAAATACAATAAGAAAGGAATATTTCCACTAGGATTTTACGTCCTGATGAGGACTCTAGTCCAACTCAAAACGTCACACTTAAGTATTCCTTTCTTATTGTGACTATGCTACATTTCGTCTTTGTACACATTGCTTTCTTTGTATTTTTTAGCGTATGAAGTGATTTTCCCAAATTTTAGCCTTTTGTCCTTACTTTCAGAAAGTTTATGTTTACCATCATTCTATGTATTTTGCTATAACAATAAACAGGAGATGCAGAAAAAACAAAAAGAGAATTCATTGTATTACATATATATTTAGTTGAAATGAAAGTAATCTTTACCCTCTTCCAGGTGTAAAGATTCTAGATTCTCTTCGAACTTTCCCCCAGTTAGATCCTGTAAAAAAACAAACACAAATTCAAATGAAGAATTATTGGATAAAGTACTCAAATTACTACTGAAATAGTAAATACTAGCACAATATAGTATATTCATGTGCGTGTGCGTGTGTGAATATTTTGTTTTTTAGATAGCGAATGTTTTCACTATTTCCCATAATGTAAATGTAATGAATGGAAATTTGTCTCACCATCTTCATACAAATGATCAGGGGTGGCTTGACCTGGCTGAAGTGAACAATTGGCACTTTGGGCTTAGGCCTTTCCTTGGACTCCTCATATGTATAAGACGTCCCAATTTTCTTCACATCAACATCGCAAAATGCCACAACCTTCCTTTGGTTTTCAGTCGTGAGGGACCTGTAAAACTTACGGCCCTGCTTGCCTGCATTCCAGATGGTGAAAGATTCCCAGTGGCATAGAATGCATTCTTGTATTTCTTGGATCCTTAAATTCCAGATCGTTTGTCTGCAGGAAGTCATAATTCTATCAGCTTACATCTCAGAACTAAACATCATATGAATTTGAAAAATATGAAATGAAAGCTTTAATGCACATATCATCTTCTCTGAATTATCCATCTTTTCAGTTTGCTAAATGTAAAACAAAACATGAGTATGCATGTCCATCCACTCAGCTTGGAAAATATAGAATAAAAGCATTAATATAGGTTCCTTTAACATACTAAACACTGAGAATCAGATAGAAACTAATTATTACAGTTGAATTATTCACTCCTTCTCCATAAAGATTCACTGTTTCATACTCATCAATAGAAAATGTTGTTGCAGTTTGGTGATATCTATAAACAAGGAGATCATCAGGGTGACGGAAGACCTTGCCACCCAGTTGTAGGTGCCTGAAGAAAAATATGAGGTCTTCTGGTGTTCCCTTTCCAGCTTCACTAAACCCACCAACTCTGTCAAATACATCAAGGACAGACAAAAAAATACTTAAAGGGACAAGACTTTACATGTAATGTTGGGTCTCCATGTAATTGTAGAATTTACACAATATAGATTTGCCCTCAAAATAATGTGGGACTGACATGATAATTTAAGGTGTAACAAACTAGACACTAGAAATAAGTTTAGTAATGGCAAAGCTTAGAATAAGAGAGAGAGAGAGAGGTGGAGAGTGTAACCAACAGACAAAAAAGAGAAAAGATATAGAAATTTATACACATTACAAAACTGTACTGTTGAAATATGTCATAATCAGAGGAAATTTCTTTCCTTACCTGTTAAAAACATTTCGATGGCAGAACCAAGTTGGCATTATCACAGTAGGACCATGTGAGGTATACACTTGTATAGTCAGTTTGGATTCGTCAAGTTCATTTGCCCATTTTGTGAACCGTAGAGTTGAATCTGGAGGGTCACGTGTAAATCTGCTGCCAATAATCTGGTTGATAAGAAATTTCTGTTTTACTTAAAGTTTAGCTTTATCTGCATCTGTATCCGCATATGTACAATTTCATATTTTTGAGCCTTGTATTTTTTGAAGGAGCCTATAGAGCAATCCATAATACTTGATAAAAATCATTTATAATTCTCTCTCTCTCTCTCTCTCTCTCCCTCTCTCTCTCTTTCTTTCTTTCTTTCTTTCTTTCTTTCTCTCTTTCTCTCTTTCTCTGTGAGTGTGTGTGTGTGTGTGTGTGTGTGTGTGTGTGTGTGTGTGTGTGTGTGTGTGTGTGTGTGTGTGTGTGTGTGTGTGTGTGTGTGTGTGTGTGTGTGTGTGTGTGCTTGTGTGTGTGTGTGTGTGTGTGTGTGTGTGTGTGTGCGTGTGCGTGTGCGTGTGCGTGTGCGTGTGCGTGTGCGTGTGCGTGTGTGTGTGTGTGTGTGTGTGTGTGCGTGCTTCAATGTTCATACTTTTTTCTTAATTTCATTCCGATCACTAACAATCTCTACTGAATATACTGTATTCACTACCTACAGCTTCATGATTGCGGAATGCCATCTCATATTGCTTCTGAATTCTTGTTGGTTTCATTATATCATCCTGCAATCAAAATATGAAAAAGTTTTCATGATTAATGAAAAGATCAGCAATATTTTATTTCAAAAGTACAAATATCTTATAATGTAAGTGCAAAGACAAAATATCCAAAAATAAGAAAGTAAGTATTCTAAGTAAGAACCGAAGCATTGTGTCTTTTTTCACTGACTGAAGTGACAATTTCTAATATGACTGTCATTTTATCTGATTTTAATATGAGATAAAATTACATATTTTTGAATAGGGTTTTACTTGATTTGAATTTGAATAGGGTTTCATATAATTCTGATTTGAATAGCATTTTAATTTAAGATTTAAATGCAGATTTACTAATTTGAATTCAGGTGATCAAATTAATATAAATTGATATAGAACTGATATCAATACAAGAACAAAGTGGAATAGCAGCTAATAAATCAAATGAATACCATCTAATTTCCATTTCAGAGATCACTGTTAAAAAAAGAGGTTATTTTAAGAAAATCCCTATAAACTAAATTTTGAAGTTCATAGATCACAATCAAAAGAGTAACACAAATGTAAATATATATATATATGTATATATATATATATATATATATATATATATATATATATATATATATATATATATATATATATATATATATACTTATTAGGAAAAAAATCAATACATACAGAATCCAAGAAGCACAGAAATTCTCCATGACTTTGTTCTACTGATCTGTTCTTTGCATAACCAACTGGAAAGAAAGAACATCATTAAACCAGTGGAATATCTGCAGGACTGTAGCGTTATGTATAGGGTAAATAAGCCACAGGTTAGAGCCGCACATTTCCAGAAGCCTCCAAATTTTGGTGACCTAATATGTATTGTTCACTGTATTCATATGAGCTAGTCATTTGTTAATGCTATTGACTAAAGGATGATAATGTTTTCAAGTTTTATGAGATCTTTGTTTTCACTTTATAAGGGAACATCCAAGCTTCATATAACTTAGGGCTACACCAAGTTCATATCTGGCTCTGAGTACCTGTAGTGGCTAAAGGACAAAATATTGTACAATGTGGGCACGATGGCAGAAAAAAAACATTGTACACAATTTTGTTATTGACATATGAAATAACAGTTTTGCAATCCTCATGAAAATCAAAGGATTTCAAAAGTTTAATTTCATCTTTCAGTAAATCTATTTTGTGTTCAGTGTTTTCAAGCAACTTTTAAAATTAAGTGTTCATGAGAAACTGATTTGCATATACCAATGTTGCTATGCATAGAGGCAGGGGGAAAGACTTTAGACTTTGTATGTAATTCTGTGATGTATACTGTATATATCAAATCATAAGGAAAGCCTACTTGATGTGAATGATTATGGTAAAACCTGTATCCAACTTATATAGAGCTGAAATAATAGTAATGATAAGAACAATAATGTTGATAAAATCGAATGTTATCATATCCACATATACATCATCCAAATTTGCAAAAAGATTAACATTCTCTCTCAACCCTAACCTCCTTTTGGGTTTTCATTGTTTTCGACAGCAGTAATAACAGCATAGCCTTGTTCCTTGAGCTTTGTAGACCAGCCTTGTACGATTCCCTCAGAGTCGTCTGTGCAGCTGTCCAAGAATAAAGACACTTCAACGTTAAGTGTGTGTTGCTGGCGGCTGATGGAGGCCAGGCAGTCATCGAGCCACAGGTTTGCATTGTGGACCGGGATGACAACTGACTAGGTTCAATTAGAAAGAAATATTTTTTAGTGTTTGTTTTTTTAACATAATATTTATTCATTTAAACTTTTTTATGTGAATACATCAGGAAATGAACTGGTCTACATTTGACTACATCTGCGTTCAGTAAAATGTTTGTAACTTATAATAAACATATGTATGCTATGGTACTTACAACATCAATCTTTTCTAAATTACTTTTCTCATCTTCTTGCGATTTTAATATTTCTCCCTGTAAGACAGAAAGGTATAGATAAGGAGATAAAGAATAAATTTAATAAGATATGTGTATATTTAGTATTTTAGATACATCATGATTTTTATGTAATCACAAGTGAGCCAGAATCTATGGCATAAAAATTGATTAAGAAAGAAAGACAATAGAGATAAAATGACTTGCAAATTATATCATTACAGAAAGACAACAATAGTAATTATAACAATAATAAGAATAATGATAATGGTAATGATAATAATGATAATAATAATGATAATGGTAATGGTGATAATAATAATAATAATAATAATAATAATGATGATGATGATGATGATGATGATGATGATGATGATGATGATGATGATGATGATGATGATGATGATGATGATGATGATGATGATGATGATGATAATAATAATATTGATAATAATAATAATAAAAATATCAATAAGAATAAAAATAACAACAATAATGATAATGATACTACTACTACTATTAATGATGATAATAATGATAGTAATAATAATAATGATAATAGTAGTAATAACATTAATAATAATGATAGTAATGATAATAATAATGATAATGATAATAACAATAATGATAATGATGATAATGATAATAATAATGATAATGAAAATAACAGTAATGATAATAATCATAATAAAACAAGCAATAGCAATAATAACAATGATAATAATAATGATGATAATGATAATAATAATAATAATGATAATAACAACAATAATGATAATCGTAATACCAATACTGATAATAATAATCAAAAGAGATAATAATAATAATAACAACAACAACAGTAATCATAATATTAATAATAGTAATAATAATAATAATAATAATAATAATAATAATGATAATAATAGTGATAATAATAATAATAATAATAATAATAATAACATTGATAGTATTAATAATAATGATAACAATAATGATGATAATGATAATAATAATCACAATAATGATAATGATAACAATAATAATAATAATAATAATAAAATAATACTAATACTAATACTAATACTAATACTAATACTAATACTAATAATAATAATAATAATAATAATAATAATAATAATAACAAAAAATAATAATGATAATAATAATAATAATATTAATAATAATAATAATTATTATTATTATTATAAAAATAATGATAATAATAACAACAATAGTAATACTGTTAATAATAATGATATGATAATAATAATAATAATAATAATAATAATAATAATAATAATAATAATAATAATAATAATAATAATAATAATAATAATAATAATAATAATAATAATAATAAATAATAATAATAATCATCATCATCATAATAATGATAACAATAATAATAATAATATCAATAATGATGATAATAATAATAATAACTGCAATAATTACAACAAAAACAAAAATAATAATAACAATATAATGTTAACGGTGCTGCTGCTACTATTACTACTAATAATAATGATAACAATGATAAATAAATAAATAAATGGATAAATGATTGAATTACTTAAATGACCTTCCTAGCCCACTGAACAATTCAAAACTTCACAACTAAAATCGAATGTGGCGAATAAAATCCGCGAAAAAGAGACAGACATCAGAAAGCTTCGCGGCCACTTTCGGAAAAAAAAAATCAAATTTCCCGCGGTTTCCCCGATCCGCCATTTTGTATTCCGGACGGTTCCTTTCGGGTTCCGCGTCGACTCTTACTACCGACGCTCTCTTTTATATATTATCTACCTCTTGGTTCATCTTTTCTCGCAGTTTTGGTGAGTTCCGAACCGTTATTTGATCCACTTTCGCCATAATTGGGGATTAAATATTTCACCCTTTTCCGTAAGAACCGATGGTTGTATGACGATGGCTCTTGGGTCCCTATAACCTCACTACGAATTCACAATATTACAACCTCTTTTTTCAGAGTTTTTGGGGGATTATCGCCCCTTGAATGGGAGATATTTGGGTTGATTTAGATTGTCTCGGGGCACGGAGAGGAGGCTCCTTGCTTGAAATGACGGAGATGTATCAGATTTTCCCAAAAAATAATAATCTGGAAGGAAAGTGAACACGGCAATAAAATCGCAAACACGAGAC
>NC_091589.1:3273404-3296951 GCF_042767895.1 Penaeus vannamei
ACTATTGATATACGCATAATTCGTACCTGCCATCACTTTCAGTGTTTTCCCAAGCGTGCCGGCTTGTGGGGGCAGTTACAGTGCCAGGCCGTCACACCTTGCTCGCCGCACCCGATGCACCTCTTCACGATGGTGACGGGGTCTTCGGTGTCGTTGTCCTTTCCTTTTTCTTGCAGGGCAGTCCTTTGTCTGGTGAACTTCTGCACAGACAGCACAAGCTGATTCCTTCCTGCAGTGTTTGGCTACGTGGCCGTAACCCTGGCACTTGTAGCAGGCCACCACCTCTGAGCTCCATGGGCGTATAGAGCTCGGCTCTATGTACTTGCCAAAGAAGTGGTGTTCAGTGGGTGACGACCGTTTGTTAAAAATAAATAGTTTTACTGTTGCAATTTCTCCTGCATCTATTATAAGGTCTATACTAATTCCGTTTTCCCTCGGTGTTTTCCCTCTCTTCATGCCTTTAAGCGCGCTCTTTATTTCTTCTGTTTGTTGTTTGCTTCTGTATGGCTGTTCATTTGAGTTGTATAAATCACTGTAAAAGTCTTCCACTATTCTTATGATTTCATCCTTGTCAATTCTGGCTTTTTTTTCTTGTTGCATATATTTAATTTCTCACAATCCTGAGTTTCCTTTTAGCCGTTTTCATGCTGGTACATGAGTTTCAAATAATTATCGTATTTTGTACATCTTCCCTCTTTTAGTCTGTTATTTCAGCTAGTTTTGTCCTTTTTTGACAATACTTTCATGACCCTGAATTTTTGCATAAGCTGTTTAGTTTCTACTGAGAGCTTGCTGGAGCTTTGCATATCGTTCTTACCGCCTTGTAATGAAGCTTCCTTGATTGTCATTGAACTGTTCGTTAATTTGGTCAATGTTGAGATCTAGATCACTGAAGTGAATGTTTGGATATTTAGGCTAAATTCTGTCGCTCTGGTCTTCAAGTCGGCTAAATTTTGCTGCGGTTTTTGTACGAGTTTGTTCCTTTCACTTCTGAGGTATAATTTAATTCTGCCTCTGATCTTTCTATGGTCGCTGCCAACTTCCACATTTTTTTTTTATTATATCGCACCTATTTGAAATTATCAAGTCAACTTCGTTTTTGTCGTCAGATGGTGACTTCCATGTCCCCTTCCGTTCTAGTCTTTATTTTCGTAGAATGTATTCATGATATTGAGCGATCAAACCTCCGCCAAATAGACTAGCATTTCTCCCCTCATTCCTAGTGCCTATTCTGTGATTTCCTACTATAGTTTCTCCTGTTTTTTTTTTTTTTGTTTTTTCTCCCTGTATTGGCATTATCTCCCATGGTTTCTCTTTCGCTTACACTATAGAATCCCACGATGTTCTTTTCAAAGCTTTTGTGAACTACGAAACCTACTCCTTATTCCTGCTTGCTACTTTGGGGTTTACATCTCCATTAGACCGGAAGTGGCACCCGGAAATGACGTCACGCCCCAGGTGCCCAGCGTTGTCCATAATGCGTGCCTGTCGAGGCATGTTGTACTCTTAGTTAACTGATTATTGGAGAAAACCTTAAAATAGGAGTATAAATGAGCACTGATTGTGGTGTCAGTTACGCGACAGAGGAGAGAGTTAGTACCAGGTGCATCGTGGTACCTATAATACCCAGGGGCACACCTGTGTATAATGTACTCCTTCCCAGGCTAGGTGTAATTTTTGATGATTATTATTGGAGATAATACTCGTTATGGTATGCGTTAATAGATAAAACCGAGACGTAATTGTGGTGCTGACTCTTGGAGAAATGTTTTTTGTAGATAATGACCTCATATGGCGTGCGTGCATCAATAGAAAAAAATCTTTTTTTTTACCAAGCAAACCTTAATTGTGGTTCTCCTCCTCCTCGGAGAAGTGGCTACGGGATATAATGATCTGAAATGGCGTGCGTCAACAGAGAAATCTACCTGAGTCGGCCACCCCTCCCCCCTAAGGTTCCCACCTCCCCTCCTTCCAGCCCTCTCCTAATGACCCTTGTCACGCACCCTGTAATTATTTACCTGCGTCTCACCCTAAAAGTCCAGACACACAGGTACTCTCCTCCGCATGCACAAAGTCATGTTCTAATGTATATCTTACACACAGGCATTATAATACAATAGAAAAGGGGGGTACTCTTACCTGTTCACTATTATACAATAAATATCAAAACTATAACATATCAAAGCCATATGAATGGTGATCCTTTACACGTGTGTAATAAGGACAATGGATACACAATATAATGGTTATATTTTATTGGAGGTAATTCCATTTATTAAAACATTCGAATTTTAATTATGTGAATCCCAAAAATCCAAATCAATCGACTACGAGATCTGGTCGATAGGGGGCATGTTCTGTGAAAGAACACGACTCCCACGGTTCTGCCTCGATAACTTTGAGGGTTTATGGTTCTCTCTCTCCCCTTGCTCCTCGCTCTCTCTTTCACCAATTCTCTCTCTCCGCCTTGCTCCTCGCTCTTTCTCCAGTTCTCTCTCTCTCTTTGATGGAGAAAGAAAAGTTGCATTTTTTAGATTAGGTTATCAGGACAATGTGAAGGAGAGGGATTACGATAGGCTCAAGTGCAGGATTTGTCGTTCCAGACACTGTGCTAGGTGGAAGAGGTTCTAAACCGTCTTGAGAAGGAATAGGGTCCGCTCTGCCCCACACCCGACTTGTCCTTAAATTAAAGGTCATCGGGTTTAGGGCAGTACATGGGTGAGCTAATTGCGGGGTTGGGGAACAGAATGAGCAGGCGATGTAGGGCTAACGAGGGGAAGCTGGGAGGGATTGCAAGAGGTCTGAGGACTGCCAGAGGGGAAGGTTTCCACCTCTCCCGGAAACTCGCTTCTGCTCGTCTCATCTGGGAGAGGAGCGCACATGGGGGAGGGCATCAGGGGAGGTCTCGAATATTCAGGGGTGGAAGCACGCGATTTGCTCCTTTTTGCAGGCAACGGACGTTTCCCCATCGGCTGTAGAGCGCATTTCGCTGCTGCTCCTCCTCTGGTTGTTTGCATTCGCAGGCGATAGGTCCTCTCAACACGTCGTCGTCGTCGTGAGCATTTATTCCTATTGCCGAGATCGCAGACCAAATCGGCACCCACATATATTGTCATCATCATCGGTGTGTTGACTCTCTGAAAGACAAAAAAAGTTATATATAACAGCAATAAAAAATCTCGCACAATCACACATCAAAGAAATTATGATTATGCATATAACAGACATAATACACACACAAAAAATCAGGGCTATAAATATCAAAATGGGGAAAAAAATATCACAAATATGAATAAATAATCCTTACAATAACAGTATGCTCAGAATATACTCGCCCCAAATAAAGACAATTTTAAAAATTGTCATCGGCACATTACTGTAAATGTTCATCAAGGGACATGTAAATACTCGCGAACACAAAAGCTATCCAACAATTGACAACTAAACTCAGAGGCAACGTACCGCGCATAGCAAAACCAAGAAGCAGCAGAGGATTCCATTTTCTTAGTTTCTTTCAGGTGAAAGCACTATAGCTCCTAACCTGGAAAGAGGTGTTTATACTGTCTTTTTTCACTAGTGGCGCCTCCCCCCCCCCCCTGTACACCTCCCATACAAAGGCTTCCTCTCAGTTTGGGCTGCAGACCTGGAGAGGCCAGCCCTCGAGTCGAACTGTTGGACTTTTTCATGGATAGACTTTGTTGCGGGTGATTTTTCTGTCTTGTTCATTTTCTTAGCTACACGTACGGGCTGAGGTTTTGCCTTCTGGCCACCAGAAGTCTTGTAGGGCTTCAGGGTGATTGCCGTGGCCAATTTTTTGCTATGGTCATTGTCCTTTAGGTCAATTACTCTTCATAATACTTTTCATATATATATATATATATATATATATATATATATATATATATATATATATATATATATTATATATATATATATATAATTTATTTACTTATTTATCTATTTTTATATAGTTTTTTTTTCTCAGATCAAAAATAAATATTGAGGGAACAAGTAAAGATTATAACATTTATTAGAACAGAACTAGGTTGATGGTACAAGCTACAATAAAACATTCCAGTTATGCACTGGACGGACACGTCTTCGCTTCGGATCTGTCCAGCCTGAAGAGGTCTTCGTCCTCCTTTCTTGCTTGTTCGCGGTCGAAGAGTCGTTTTCTCACGGTCAACTCTTCTTTCACCGTCCGCTCTCGCGTCTTCCTCCTTTGTCGCTCTTCCCTTTTTTTTCCACCTCGTTTTCCTCTTCCACCCGCGCTGCTTCCTCTGTGAAAAGGTCCTCCTCACCGTCGCTGAGGATGTAATCAACGGTGAGAGCTCTTCGACCCGTCATTTGTTGCGTGGGGATGTTCTCTACTCTTCCTGTCCTCCTCCTGCTCCTCTTCCGGAGACGATTCTATGACGACCGTCTCATCGCCTCGTCGTCGTCGTCGTCGTCTTTTTGGGTGTTTAGCGGCTGAATCCCTGAGAATTCGCACTGGGGAGAGGGGTTGAATTACGCTGCACTCGCTCTTACTTTAAAGTTAATAGTACGAGCAAGGTTATTTAGTCTATTGAGAAAATCATCGAAATCTCTGAATGGTTCATTTGCCACATTGAAAAAATATCAACATAGCGAAACCAAATCGTGTCCGGCGGGAGAGGATTGACGGAAGTAATGCAGATTCAAACATTTCCATGTATAAATTAGCTAGAACCGGTCTAAGGCTACTTCCCATCGCGATACCGTGTATTTGCTTATAGAAATCGCCGTCAAAATTAAAGACATTATTTGTAACACACAATCGAATGATATCGATAAAGACCGGAATAGGGATCCTCTGATGAAATGAAGTTTCCTTACAAGGAAATCTAGCACGTCATCAAACGGGACATTTATAAATAAGGAATTCACAAAACTAACGAGTTTCTTATCGTGCGTCGGCAAATTTCTAAGTTCATCCATGAAATCCATCGAATGTTTAATATGACTATTAGAAAATGATCACATGAATGGAGACAAAACGCTCGCTAGCCAAGAATCTAATGGGCGGGTGACCGAGTTACAAGACGAAATAATAGGCCTTAGCGGAACGCCCTGTTTGTGAGTTTTAGGAAGGCCATAAAAATACGGAATCGATGGGTTAATCGTTCTAAAGCGATCAAAAAATTTGGGATCAGGATATTTAGCAGCAATACGTTTGAGGTTTTTACGAAAAGATTCAATGACCGTGGGGTAAGGGTTTGAACGCAGTTTTTGATAGTTGTCGTGCAAAAGGGAATGCGATTTGCGTATATAATCAGATCTATCTAGGATGACAACGTTATTACACCTTTGTCAGCTTTGGTGATTAAAATGTCCTGATTGCGTTTAAGAGATCAGGTGGCCAAAAGATAACGTCGGGGTAAGCCTTTAAAATTATCAAACAAATCGAGAATCGGATTCAGGTATGCATTGTCGAAGTCTTCAGGTTTTTTTGGTACCTTAAACCGCGTTAGTCGACTTGGGGTGTGTTCTGCCTCTTCATCAGAGTCAGTCTCCACCCTTCGTCGCTTCACGCCTCCCCTTTGCAGGGGTTTAAGGCCTTTGGAAGTGGGGGCAGCTGTTTTGGCTGGTCCAGCTCGAGCCCCTTCTTGACTGAGGGAGTTCTGAGGAGAGTTCAGGTTTCCCTCGGTCTGGTGTGCATGGACAGACTTTGTGGTTGGTGTTTGTCTTGCCCTTTCTCGGTTCAGCAGGCCGGACACGTTCGGCCTGCTTTTGGTTTTTCTTTCGCCCCCCTGCAACCTTGAAAGGCTCCAGGGTGACTGCCATGGTCTGGTTCATTTTGTGGTCATGGAGAGAGTATAAAACAGATTGGTTCCCTTTCGGGGACTATCCTTATACCTGCTCTCAGGGTGAGGTCTTAAGAAGGGCCTCAAAAAAAGCTGTTCCCTACACTCGACTCTTCAGCACCACAGGACAGGAGATCCCCCTGGGTGGGCTGAACTCGGAGTTTTGGTGTGATAAACGCTCTGCACCCCAATCCTGCTACAAGGGGGGTGTGATCACGTCACCGCAGCCCAGGCGAATGTTGGAAATCAACGTTTCCCGCAGGCCCAGGCTGCACCAGGAAGTCAGAAAGAGAGGGCAAGAGTAAGACACCGAAAAGACGCCCTTGGTGCGTGGCCACAAACTATGTCCAGAACCAGAGGGTCCAGACCTGGTTTGAAACCTCGCTCTCCAAGGGAGCGGTAGTGGGGCACTTACTACAAGAGAAGGCCTGGCCAATTGTCGCGGCGAACCACGAGTAATTGGCGGAGCTCTGTGTAGTTTGTTGTCAAAGAATATCGTAGTCAAGCTCAAGTCTGGAGGCTTTAGCTCTGGAGAATCATGCCAAGTGAGTGACAATAATGCCTCGCCAATTGGGTGATCTCTCTCTGCACACCACAGGAGAGAGGGCCTGTGAGGTGTGTACACCATGGTGTGAACCAGTTCAGTTCAGTTAGATTTGTGAAGTCATGCTTCGCCCGGGCCTTTTCTCTGGGGTGGCCCGGCCTGTGTTAACTATTTCTAGTTAACTCAAATGTTTTCTTTGAACTGCATGCTTACCGCGGTGGCTGGATTGCAAGCAAGCGATCCAGCTGCCATGGTGAAAGCATGTTGCACACCCTTTTTACCAGCCCGGCGGCTGTGGTGGGTGGTCCCTGTCTCAGAAATTGTGTACACACAATTCTGCAAGTAATGTAACAGGGTGGCGTTAGGCTCGCCGCAGTGTTTACATGACCTTCCAGACTCACTGTCAATAATTTGCCAAGCGCATTGGTAACCTAGTCTTAGTCTGAATAGTATGACTTCGGTACCTCTTTTTGTATTTGGAGGAAGGGCCAGTGGCTCATAGCCTGAAGCATCTGAGTACCACTTGGCAGCGAGCGATTTTGTGATGTTTTCTCTATGTGCTCCCCGGAGGACCGCACACGCTGCAGCTTTGGTACCTTGGCTCAGTCCCCTTCGGCTGGGTTTAACGATCATGGAGGATGGGGGCATACCCCTGCCCTTTTCGGCTAGTTTATCAGCAAGCTCGTTCCCTTGTATGCCTATGTGGCTTGGGACCCAGTTTATGATGATTCTTCTACCTTGACTAAGGATTCTTTGGGCTATGTATAGTACTATTGTCAAGAGGTAGATGTTATCTGGGGGCATGCTATGCTGTAAACTGTCAATAGTTGCTCTTGAATCTGTGTGAATGACAACGTGCCCTCCCCTCAGGGACGCGTGTGTCAATGCTTCCATGATCGCAACCGTTTCAGCCTGAAGCGTTGACGCATTGTCAGTGACCCTAATGGATGCTGTGGTATCCTTTGTTGCAAAGCCGGCGCCTGCAGTATGGTTTATTGGATCCACGGATCCGTCCGTGTAGTAAGTTATACTACCCGGCGGAGTTATTTGTTCAATGACCCTTTGTGCTTGTGCCTTTAGGCTAGGCATGGAATATTGATCTTTTCTCATTGTGAGATTTAGAATTGAGAAATCGATCATTTCGTTTGCCCACGGCGGGGGTTCTTTATAATCAGGGTGGGGGGAGTCCATGCCCTTGGCAAGCAATGAATCTTTTAGTTGAAAGCGTATCAAAACTGGCTGCATGTGTGAGCCAGGAATTGTCTGCAAACAACTGATAATCTTGTTGTAGGCGTCTGAGAACTGTCTTAAATAGGAGTTTGTGGGTGCCTGCAGGACCTTGGAAAGAAACTGTGCTGCCATTAGATCAATTCTAGTGTCCACGGACGTTAAATCAGTTTCCATGAGGAGGTTGATGACCTTTGTCCACTTAGGTGCACCTAGAATGATCCTGGCTGCTTCGTTTTGTATTGTTTCCAGTTTTTCTTTTAATGTTGTGCTGGAAGCAATGAGGGTAACAGATGCATAGTCAATAATAGGACGGACAGCATGTACATAGAATGATCTTAGTACTTTGTGTCCTGCTCCTATGTGTCTCCCTGTCATGACTTTCATGACTGACAGTCTTTCCTTGGTTCTGTCAAGCAGGTATTGGATCTCCTTTTTGAAAGTGAGTGTGTGTCCTATCCATACACCAAGGTATAGATATTCCTTCACCCATTCCAGATCCATACCCTGTATGGTGAGTGTTTTGTTTCTGACATTGGTTCTCAGTGCCATTGCTTTGGATTTTGCTGCTGATATTTTTAGACCCGTCCTACAACACTCTTCAGACACCAGGTTCAGACAACGCTGAGCTCTAGTTAGGCAGTGGTTGCCAGAGGCTTGATTGCCAAGTTATCTGCATAAGAGATGATCTTGCATCCCTCTGGCAGGTGAATGTCGAGTATGTTGGACATGAGGGTATTAAACAGGGCTGGACTAAGAACCCATCCCTGAGGAGTTCCATTTTCAAGTGGCATGTGCTGTGAGAGGTGGCCTTGAAATCTGACATTTGCTGATCTATTTTTAAAATAGTCAGCTATCCAGGCCAAGAGTCTGCCTTTGACTCCTTTGTGGATTAGGGTCTCTTGAATGGCAAGTGGACTTGCCAACTCAAAAGCCTTCTCCAGGTCAAGGAAGACAACCACGTCGGGCGAGGTGCAGATTGTGCTTAAGAGTGTGGAAATGCTATGAGCAGTGCTCTTATCCCTTGTGAACCCGTGCAGGTGTTCATGGGGGGGACCCGTTTTCCATCTGAGCCTGTTGAGTACCATCTTCTCAGCTGTTTTGCCCAGGCAGCTGAGAAGAGATGGGGCGATACTTGCCAGGTTCCTTTGGCTTTGGGATGGGAACTATTGTGGCTTGTTTCCAGCTCTGGGGCACTGTGGCTGTTTGCCAGGATTTGTTGATAACCTGCAAGAATGCAAGTTCTCCTGCAAGGCCTAGATGCGAAATGATGGGGTGAGAGATCCCATCAGATCCTGGTGCTGACCCAGAACTGGATTTGTATGATTTTCTTAGTTCCCTAAGAGAGAACAAGGCATCTGCTTCATCAGCTTCGAGTGCCTTGTCTCTTATGAGAGCAAGTCTTTCTGGATTTAAGTTTTGTTGTTTTTCTCTCATCATTGGAGGCAGATTATTGGTGCTGGTTCTGGCAGAGAACTCAAGCACCAATCTGTTAGCCTCTGATTGTGGGTCATGATGAGTGCATTTCGGGGCTTGGCGGCTTGTCGCTTGCCTGACCCGTTTCCACAACTCTGTAAGGCTGGTCTGGTACCCAAAAGACTGGCACCATTCCAGCCATTTTCCCTGCCTTACTCTGTTGGCAGTTTCCTTGGCATCCACAACAGCTTCCCTCAGCAGGGCCAGATTGTCGGGAGATCTTTGCCGTCGGAAGTTTTTTCAACACATATTAACCCTGTGGTTGACCTCTTTGATCTCGTCATTATAGTACCAGGCGTCTTTGTGAGTTCTGGACCATGGACGAGTTTTGGGAATGGTTTGTGAGGCTACCTGGTTTATGGCCTGGATTAACCTTGCCTCTAGCACATCCACATCTTCATTATTGTTATTGGGTTCATTCTTTCAGACATCGAGCCAAGCCTTCTTGGAAGGCAAACCAGTTGGCCTTGTCAGTTTTCCATTTAGGAATGTGATGTGGTCTTTGGGCTGGACCTGCATCCATTAGTGTGGTGACTATGCCGTAGTGATCACTAGTAACTGTATCATCAACACACCATCGAATTCTCTCTACCATTGTTGCAGTGGCAAAGGTGAGGTCTAGGACCCCTCCCTTCACATGCGTTGGCTCTTTGGTGTTGAAGAGCGATCTCAGGGAATGTCTCAAGCACTTCTGCTATGTGAATTCCTGCCGCGTTCGGCCTTTTGCGGGGATTCAGCATGGCCATGTGTGCATTGAAGTCTCCCCCTATGATCACTCGGTCTTGTGCTGCAGTAGCACAGACCTGGTTTAGATCTAAGCTCTCACACAGTGGTTTGCTATAAATATTGTATATTTTTATAGAGCCCCCAGGTAGCTGAATCTCAACAGCAAGAGATTCAACACCATCTCCACAGTGCGGCGGATTGGCTATTAAGGAGCAAGGGATAGCTTCTTTTACCAGGGTCATCAGGCCTCTAGCACCATCCAGGTTTGGAGTGGTGAAGGCATGATATCCTGAGAAGCACACGGATCCCATTGTTAGTGTCTCCTGGAGCATGACGACGTCAATGCTCCTTGCTCGCACAATGGACTGGAGAAAGGAGTTCTTGCTTTTATAGCTACAGATATTCCACTGCAGTATGCTTAGATTGTGTGCCATGATGGTTACTCAGTCACTTGCTTCATCTTCCGATGCCCCAGTGCTGGTGGCATCAGATAAATACAGATCCTCATTGATTGAGGATTGTACAACTTCCTCTAAGTCGGACACTCCGGTTAAGGCCTTACCAGGGGGTGTAGGGCCTAGGTTGGAAGTGTCACCTTGGGTCGGAGGACGAGACTTTGGCTGTACAGACTCGGCCTGCTGCACAGTTTCAGCCTGTCCTGACAGACTAGCTGGGGTTTTATGTGGTGTTTCTTTTGAAGCTAGCCTGCCATCCGAAGATTTGGGGAGGGGAGCGCTGCTCGTTATTGGTTTGGAGGCTTCTAGCTTCCTTCCCTTCAGAGCCGCCACAGTTTGGGTCATAGCCGTCATGGCGACCTGCACTGCTTTCTCTGCCTCCTCACTGGTCCTCCCCAAGGCTGTTGCTACTGCAAAAACTACAGCACTCAACAGGAGTCATATCTTTCTCGTCAAAGAAAAGATCTACTGGGGGGACCATTGCTGTGGACTTTGAACCTTTTTCCCTTTGGTTCTTTTTTGTTGTTTTGCCACTAGCAAGCTCGGGGAATTCCTCTCTGTTAGAGGTATCCAATTTTCTCTGTGGGGGCGACTCCTTCCTCTTAGGAGGTCGGGGAGTCTTCTCCTTTTTATTTTGTTTTTTGTTTTGGCCCCAGACATAGGTACCTGGGGGCGCAGGGACAAAGTCAGGACGTTTTTTGGCTAGCTCCTGCTTTTTAATCACTGCCTGTTTCCTGACAGAGCAAGCCAGACTCCAGGCATGATGTTTTTTGGCACATTTTGGACACTTGGCTGTTGTGTCCTTCTGGCCATCTTTGTGTGCCTTAATACACACTTCCGTTTCGTGTGCCTCGCTGCATAAACCACATTTGGCTTTGGCCTTGCAGTTGGCCTGGTGATGCCCGAATTTTTGGCACGTGAAACACCTCAAGGGCTCTGGCACATATGTCCTGAGCTTGTATGAGCCCAAGTTACCCAGATCAAGGGTGGTGATTGGGGCTCCCTTGAGGATAACAAGGACTTACCTGGTTGGAGACTTCCCTTTGGTCATGCGGGAAGCCTCCACCACTTGTGGGAGAGACGTGATCACCTCCACGTCGAACCCTAGTGGGAAGCCAAGTAGCACCATCTTGGATTTTTTCTCTTGGGAGGTCAGTGGTGAGATACACACCTTCCTCCCATCTTTTAGCACCTTGATTTCCTGCAGGAAGTTCATGGTGGCTTTCTTTGGGGGCAATGATCATGCCCTCATCTCTGGAGATTCGGATTGATAATCTTACATTTCTTTCCTTCTCCAATTCCCTACCAGCTGGTATGCATTGTCGAAGTCTTCAGGTTTTTTTTGGTACCTTAAACCGCGTTAGTCGACTTGGGGCGTGTTCTGCCTCTTCTTCAGAGTCAGTTTCCACCCTTCGTCGCTTCACGCCTCCCGTTTGCAGGGGTTCAAGGCCTTTGGAAGTGGGGGTAGCTGTTTTGGCTGGTACAGCTGGAGCCCCTTCTTGACTGAGGGAGTTCTGAGGGGAGTTCAGGCTTCCCTCAGTCTGGTGTGCATGGACAGACTGTGGTTGGTGTTTGTCTTGTCCTTGCTCGGTTCAGCAGGCCGGACACATTCGGCCTGCTTTTGGGTTTTCTTTCGCCCCCCTGCAGCCTTGAAAGGCTCCAGGGTGACTGCCATGGTCGGATTCATTTTGTGGTCATTAGAGAGTTGGAAAATGATTTGTCCCCTTTCGGGGGTTATCTTTATACCTCCTCTCAGGGTGAGGTCTGAAGAAGGGCCTCACAAAAAGCTCTGATCCCTACACTCGACTCTTCAGCACCACAGGACAGGAGATCCCCCTGGGTGGGCTGAACTCGGAGTTTTGGTGTGATAAACGCTCTGCACCCCAATCCTGCTACAAGGGGGGTGTGATCACGTCACCGCAGCCCAGGCGAATGTTGGAAATCAACGTTTCCCGCAGGCCCAGGCTGCACCAGGAAGTCAGAAAGAGAGGGCAAGAGTAAGACACCGAAAAGACGCCCTTGGTGCGTGGCCACAAACTATGTCCAGGACCAGAGGGTCCAGACCTGGTTTGAAACCTCGCTCTCCAAGGGAGCGGTAGTGGGGCACTTACTACAAGAGAAGGCCTGGCCAATTGTCGCGGCGAACCACGAGTAATTGGCGGAGCTCTGTGTAGTTTGTTGTCAAAGAATATCGTAGTCAAGCTCAAGTCTGGAGGCTTTAGCTCTGAAGAATCATGCCAAGTGAGTGACAATAATGCCTCGCCAATTGGGTGATCTCTCTCTGCACACCACAGGAGAGAGGGCCTGTGAGGTGTGTACACCACAGGGGAGAGGACCTGTGTGTGTTGTGTGGTGTGTGAACCAGGAGAGAATTTTGTTTATCTAGTGATACACAATGAACAAGATCTGAATCAGGTCTCATGGGGAGGGTCAAGGTCGAAGAGTCTGGGGAAGGCTTTGTGACGAGGTAATATCTAATCCCCATTGGCCAGCAAGTTAAAATTAGGCAATTTTCTAATTAAAAGAGCTTCAATTATTGCCCCCCTCCCACAAAGTGGCGAGGTTCTTACCTGCCCCAGTTTAGATTACCTGTTCATTAGTACAAAATATGAAACTACATGAATGTTGACCCGTTACACATTGTGTGCTACATCTGTCTGATAAGGATAATCAATACACCAGATTTTTTTATTGAGGCTAATTCTAACCATTAAGGCGTAAGAATTGCATAATTAAATTGGGTGAATTCCAAAAATCCGCGTCGACCGACTGCGAGATCTGGTCGAGGGGGGTCATGTTCTTCGAAAGAACACGGTCACGCCTCAATAGTCTCGAGGGTTTACGGATCCTCTTTAAAGGGAGAAGTTATATCTGTTTGCACCGCAGAATCGTCAAGTCCATCACCCGCATTCCTCCCAAAATTAAAGGACTCGCCAGGACCATCTTTATTGGGATCAGTGCAGTACTGGGGGAAGGACATCGGGGAGCGTCTTCTATTGCAGGGCTCGGGAGCAGCACACGGTCCAAAACGCTTCTGCTTGCAGGGGACGTGCGTCTCCCGCATGCAGAACAGGTTTCGCTCCTGCTCCTCATTCTCTTCCGCCGGCAGTCAGTCCTCTGTCGACACATCGCACTCTTCCTCCAATGAACGCCGCCATTTCCACTTGCAAGACTCATCGTCTGGTTCTAGTTGCGTAAACAGCGCGTTCGGTTATGCTCCGTCTACTTTCCATCTATAACCCCATTAGATGGTACTGGACCTGACAGGTGTATAACTGTCAGCAAAAAATGCGTTCTTTGAGAAAGTATATTGTAGCTTTGATTTTTGGTTGATTACGAATGAACAAGTAAATAAACTACAGCAAACATCGCTTTATGAACCAAAAACCTTCCTATCGAAGGGTCGCTCTGCCCTGGGCTCAAGTCGCGTTTGCCAGACTTCCGTATCGAGGGTTCCTCCCCAAACCACTACCTGATCACCACACTAAAAGATGCAATTTAGGATTTATCTTCTGGTTGAATTAAGGGCTTCTATGATGCGAGGAACTTCTAACGGATTTCTGCAGCTGGAACACGGTTATTGTATTTCACTGAATTTAATGTTATCCCTGAGATTATAAAGGTTTGTCTATTTTCACAGGAAAGAATTCGGAAACACAAGTAGCACTGTAAACAAACTTCACTTTTGGAACGAGCAATGAATATTGACAATCAAATTTGCCATCAGATGATTGATCTGATGAAAGTATGGATATAGCAAGTATTTCTGCAGGGGGGGGGGGGATGTTTATTCGATAGACCTGTATATCTTCATTCTAACCCTCTATTTCCCATGTATGTATGACATTTGCTGCAGAACCCCCAAACCTCCACATTTTTTACTTCGATAACGACTTATTCATGACAGGTAGTGTACAACTGACCTATGCCCTGATCTCCATTCTGCTGTACTTAAATAGTGGGTCCTTTATAGTCCATGTTGGGGACAGAATTATTTTAATACATATGGCTAGTAGTGAGGAATTCATCGATACCAATATTATCGTGGTCGGTCATGCAAAGATATGCTACATATTTACCAAATAGAACATATAGCAAGGAGTGGATATGGTCACAACAGCTGATTTAACATTTTATTTCTTACCCACCCTTCAATTCAAATTAACCTCCCAGTCCTGGGCAGGGTCGAGGAGGAGGCATCATCAGAGCCGATACACGTTCAGGAGAGCGTCCGCTCGAGGCCACGACCCGAGGTAGTTGGGGGGAGTTGAGGAGCGAGTCAAAGGTCACGAGCGCAGCGGCGTGACTAGTCAACACGCCGCCGTGATATGTAGCAAAGCGTGACCCCTAGGAACTAGTCTAGCCACTCTCACACCGCTTGGAACTCTTATTATAAATTATAATTTATGGTAAATACGTCGATAAGTGATATCGAAATGTTACCTCTCCCACGCCATGCATGGTGCCCTGTTATGCCATATCATATTCATGAAGGGACTTGCTAGTACCTCGATTATGCGGTTAGACCTTTGCGGTTGCGGTGAGAGCTTTGAAATGTCATCCATGGGTTTATGGCGGTTTGGTGGGCAAAATAACATGTGGCCGGTACCTGGCTAGTGCATCAATGAATAGTGGTGCCTGGGGGGCTGGGGTAGGGTGGGAGACGATAACATCGGACATTATCAATAATGTGAATTCACGTTATAAGTCAGTTATACACAAAATTATACGCATTGTTTACATTTGGCATTTGCCTTTACTCGCCAACTAAGCGGGGATGGTAGTGTTGCGAGATCCTTGGGTTGCTGTGTCCTTATCTCGTTAGCAGGCATGAATTTGATCCCCTGCTTCAAGTCAGTCTCCACCAGTTTCCCTCGTGTGCTTTTCGGCGCGCGGTGATTGCCCGTGAGCATCTGTTACTGACAGTACTAAATGGCGCTTGCCAATTCAAAGCTTAAGCATCTTACACAATCATGGACCCAGTTGTTGTGGCGGAAAGCATGACTTTCGCTAATATAAAACGCACCAATATAAGAAAGTGCTCAAAGGATTATTAGCTGCTGAACAGAATAAACCATGATACTCACTGATAGAAACTGGACCTGAAGTTTATACAATGAAGTACTTGATCAATGTTTATAGCGTTGGATGTTACTAGTTCTTTCCATTTTGGCAGTATCAAGCTTCCATTATAGTGACGTCAGACACTAGTAATGTCAATTTCCTCATGACCGACTGAAGTGGTGTATAGGTTGTTACATTCAAGTTTGTCTCGTGTATTTGAAATATGTAAGCAGGGGTTTCAAGTAAAGTTTAAAGATGTCTTGGGTATGCGTGTGCTCATTCCACTCGTGTACTGAAGAGGGCCTTTTTCTTTGCAGATATGTGCGCTCCTCGGGACAGCCTTAGCCAAGCCCAGTGCTTCGGAAATGGAAGATGAAAAGGTATGTGATGCCTTTTGCAATTTGTAGAAATATTACACTCCACTCTCCCATTTGGAAAGTGACAACTTTTCTCTGAACCGACAGATTATGGACCGCGACACCCAAAGCGATGACACTGAGAACGATGAGAAAGCGACTGATGGCACGGAGGCCGATGACACGGAGAACGACGGATGTTCCTGTATGCAAAGCCACGATGTAGATATGGACATGTTTAGAAGTATGCACGCGGATGATCGCTACAATGAATATCCAGAAGGAATAACGCTTAACGAATTCAAACAGTTGGTGGTCGTGGAGACGGCAGAGATGCTAAAGAAAAGTGCCCTAACCAATCAAGATATGGAAGCTAGGTTAGTGTTACCCAAGCAGGTGCTTTGGTATGCGGGACTTCAGCAAATCTTAATTGGATACAGTACCGCCATGAACTGTAGTTAACTGGAGCCTGGCTGATACAGAATCCTATTCTATGATAATTATTAACTTCTGCACACTTCCCAATAGTGCATCTTAACTGCTTGAGATCTAATTAATTTTGTTTAGCATTGTAGATGTCAAGAATTGTTTCGCTTAAAATACTTATTAGAAACTCTATTTACAGGATGACCTTGTTCCTGTCTCCCTTGAGCAAAATCTAAGTGTAATACATTTCAGAATGCTCTGCGGGGGTGACTGTTTGCCTAGATTCACGAGATCAAAGAAAACGTGCAACAGGCTCTTGTTGGAAGGCTGGCCCCTCGCCTCGTACCAACCCACGTGCATCATGACCGCCTTGCAGAGACTGTCGACCTGCTGCCGTGACATGTTGAAATAGATGTCGATGGTTTACCTCAGTAGATAATAAAATGGAATCCGTTTGAATTTAGAATTTTATTCTCCTGTTTGTGAGAGACAGAATAAATGATTTTTATATCCAAGTCTGTTTCAAAACGATGAGGCATATTACATACTGTACAAATGATCAATATATGTAAAAAATCATGGAAGTAAAGGCCTCAAATTTATCAAAATACACGATTCTCATTTTATTTCTATATCAAAACGTATAAATATATCCACCCTCCAATCCCTCTACGTTCAAAGTATTTGCCGATACCCATCCTCCTCGTCTAGGTACCACATACCCTTTCTCTCAAAAAAAAAAATCTCCATGTACACCATTCCCTTTCCGTTCTCCACTATCCTTACCTCTCCCGCCTGGATACTCGCGTAAATCCCTTCTGTTGCAAGTGAGATCCCCCCCCCCCAGCCCCCTTTTCCGAGATTACCCTTCGTTCAATAGTTTCCCCCAAAAAAGCAAGTGGGCAAAGTTACCTTCCGCAGTCTCCAATAATTCACGCCTAGTCACGGTTACATTGTGAATCCCAAGCTCGTGCACTATCTGACCGCACTGGCAAACCCCTCGCTTAATACTTTGTGTACTGGAGCGGTTTGTATAACCACCAAATCCTTATCCTATCTACAAGGACTGATCAGACTGTGAAAATGACTTGCCCACCTTGCTGATTGTGATGCAGCGGCAATATAGGGTTACACTATTCCTCCCAGAGGACCGCATAAGTCCCATGACAATATTGCCAAGATTAACTTCCATAGACATAACCTCCCCATGAAGTTTATATTGGTGGATTGTCCTACCATGTTCGACAATATCGACCCCTTCCTAGTCAGTCAAATGTTGGCATTTTGGCCACCCAGCCAAACGTGTCGCTCCACAGGCGGCTGCCCTCCGCGCCCAACCTAGTCATGACCGTTCAGATTTACCTGCTCAATCACGTACATGTGCCAATTGTGGAGACCTATAATGTATTTCATAGCTGCCCTGCCTATAAGCTCGAATGTAAGGTAGCAGTCCACTCCACCTACATCATGCTCTTCTGCTCCTCAGATATCTTTCTCTTCTCATAGAAGAACCTTTGTTTTTCAGTCCTCTTTACCTAACCCCCCCCCCCCCTCCATAAACCCTTGAAGACACAAATCTTCCTAAAGATGACCCAAGGGAACACTCCACTTCCTCATCCACATCCCAATCCCTCTCTTCCTACATTGAAAGTATTTGCAGATATCCATCCATCCTCCTCCTTCACAAGTTCCCTCTACCTCCCTTCTTCCTACACCTTCCCAACATACCCTACCCTCTCAACTACTCCCACTTGAATACTCGTACGAATCCCCTCTATCACAACAGTGTCCTCCTCCAGTCTCCTAACCTCCAGACATTCTTCCTGATACTTCCTGATTCACCTTCCCAAGTCCATCTCTCACCCCCGAATTCTCCTCCTCCAGCAGCCGCACCATTATTTTCCTTGAACAATGTCCCTATTCATTCCATGCATACATTTCCCTACTCCCTTATCCATCCCCTTTCTACTAATCTGTTCTAGTTCACGTACTCCCTTCTTTTCCCCTTTTCACTACCATACTGTGTTATAACGCTTTAATCTTTGACGTCTAACGCAGTTTATTGTAATTTCTCTACCATTTCCGACACAATACTTAACCATAGTGTTATATGACCTTCGATTTCTATCACATTTGTTTTAAACATTGAACTTTAAAAATTCATCTCCTGCCCCCACACCCATTCTTTGCTCATTGTCGTCGAGTGCGGGGAGGGGTAGGAGACGAGACAGGTCCAATGTAGTGGACCACCCCTGCCTTGAACCTCAGCCCTCGCTTCTACTAATTTCGCAAGGTATTTTCTTCTCGCTTTTTTCTTTCATCACCACCTTCTGACCACGCCATTAAATGAGCCATGCTGAAAGGATGAAAGGCTTTTTTAGTCCTGAGTGGCCTTCGTACTATGTTTATTATATCTTTACCCCTTTCACTACCATACTAACATACAACGCAATACAACCTTTGACCTGTAACATTTTTATCCTGGCTGTTAATTCACTTTATCCGAAACAATACTTTATCATGAATACGCCACAACTGACCTTAGATGTTGACTACCGTCTTCATTTTCTACCCCATCCTACCTTGTTACTACTTTACCCTTATTTTCCTCCCCACAGTATTGCCTCACTCCACACCACTCCCTCTTCCTCTTGTCCCAGTACTTCTACTACTACTACTGTCTCCTTTCGTACACCTACCTCTTCCTCTGCTCCTCGAACACGTCTCTTCTCCTCAAGAGAAAACCTTTGTTTCTCAGACCTCCACCCGACTCCCCTCCAGAAACTCTCGAAGGCATCCAAAACTTGCTAAACATGACCCAAAAACGCATCTCTACCCCCCCCCTCCTCCCCATCCCCATCGCCCACAAATTCCTCTACAATGAAAGTGACTGCCGACATCCACCATGCCGCCCCCTACATCTCTTCCTCCCAGTCTCTCAACAAACTTCGGTACTTAGTCTCGGTGAGTGCGTCACTAACAATAACCCGTCCCTCATGCCCCCCTCCCCTATTCTACATCTACACCACCCCCCTTCTTTCCCCATTATCCTTACCGCTCCCTCCTGGATACCCACGCGATTTCCCATTTATCACAATTCCTTCCCAGGATCATTCCCCACCTGACGTTCTTTCAGATACTTCACCTGCCCTTGGTCCCTCGCTAGTTCTCTTCCCCGCCACACATTTCTACCCTTCTTTCCCGATGATTGCTTTTTGTTCTGTCCCCGCTTTACTGCATCTGTACCTTTGCTTTTCCTCTCTCCCTGTTGCACATCGTCATTGGATCCCCCCAACCTTTAACCCTGACATTCTCCCTTCCTCAGACGGACAGATACCTACCATTTGATCTATCACCATTTCCTCTATTATTAATCCTCATCTTAACCCTTTTCACCACCGTACTATCCTATGCTGTTCGCCCTTTGTCTTATAACACATTTTCTAATAATAAACTTATATTTACCTTCTCCGCCAAAACAGGCATTAATATGACAGAAATGCTTGATGTCTAGTACATTTGTTATAACCATGAACCATACTTTGTATGTTTATATTATAAGCAGTATGTTTGTTTAATAACCCTTATTTTTTTTCTCCTTTCTCTATGCTGAACAAAATTAAAATAAAACTTATGATATAACCAAAAAGTAATTCGTTCAGAAGGATGATCGATTTCAAAAAACTGATAACATTAAACAGTTAAACAAGAAGCTAATTAATAAAACTTAAATGCTAAAATAACAAATATAAAGGGTTTAAAAATGCTATGCTTTAATCAGGAACTTTATAATAGTATGTGATATTACACCTTTTTTTTATCTTGGGGGTTTCATCTCCAAAGACCCAAAGTTGACAACTCACCCACCCCCCACAGAAGAAATCCTATAATACAAGTGCCTACTTCCTTTTCTTTCCTATCAACTTGAATAAAAAAAACCTCAATATTGCTTATCTAAAAAGCTCCTGTATGACAAGGGAAACTTTAAATTACAATAAGGAATGTTGAAAATATCCATGCAGAATACACACCTTTTCAACTACATAGCTCTATGAACAAAATAAAAATAATAAACAATAAAAACAGGAGGAAAAATAGAAATAATGACAATAGGAAAAAAATTACTAATTGTACCTTAGAAAAAAATAAAGGAAATCTAAATGGAAATAAAAATAAAACAAAAGAAAATAATAGTAATTAAGCATCACTAACATTGACACTGGGAATATAAATAGGACAAAAATAAAGAAATAAATATAAACAATAATAATTACAAGAACCAGAAAGGAGAAAGGGGACTGCAGGAATAACAAGAAAACAACATAAAAAAAAGTATAAAAATAAAAAAGATAGCAAGGATGAAAATAACTATCAGAAAAAAACTGACGAATATCAAAATAACAAAAATGACGGCAACCATATAAGTAGAACACCTTTAACTATAAATTACAATTAAAATAACAATAAAATATACCAATAGCTGACAGGGTTATCAATAATAATAAGTGATGATGACAATTTCTGAAATGATATATTAATAATGACAAATACCCATAACTATAATAAAAATAATAACAGTATTATAATTTTATATTTATATCAAAATAATAAAATAAAAATAAAAATATAAAAATAAGAATAAGAATAAAAATAATGGCAATGACAATAACAATAATAACAAACAAAAATAAATTCATAATGATGATGATGATAACATTAATTAAGATCATAAAAAATAATAAATAATAAGAACAATGATAACAGAGTATAACTATTAAAATAATAATAATAATAATAATAATAATGACAAAAATAATAAAAGAATCTCTACACCATTCATAAGAATGCAAATAATTATAATAATAATTATTATAATAATAATGATGATAATGATAAAGATAGTAATAATGGTAATCATAATAATAATAATAATAATAACAATAATAGTAGTAGCAAAAATAGGAACAATATGAACAACAATTATGATGATGATGATAATAAAATCAATAATGATAAATATTAATAATAAAAAAAATAATATTAATAATGATAACCTTGGTATTAATAACAGTAATAATAATGTTAACAATAACAATATCAATAATAATGATTATAACATATTAATGAGAAATAATAATGATGACAATAATAGTAATAACAATGATAATGATGACAATATTAATAACAACAATAATAATGAGGAGGAATACAGATGTAGGAAAAAAATAACAATAAAATGAATGATAATAATAAAATGATGATACTACTAATGATGAATACTGGGAAAAAAATATTAAAAATAATGACAGAAATGCTGATGCTAATAATAATAATATTACTGGTGGTAATAATAATAATTAATAATTACTAGATAATAATAATAAATAATAAATAATAATGATGATGATAATAATAATAATAATAATAATAATGATATAATGATAATAATAATAATATAAATATAATGATAATAATAATATAAATATAATGATGATAATAATAATAATAATAATAATAATAATAATAATAATAATAATGATTATAATAAAATGATGATACTACTAATGATGAATACTGGGAAAAAATTATTAAAAATAATGACAGAAATGCTGATGCTAATAATAATAATATTACTGGTGGTAATAATAATAATAATAATAATAATAATAATAATAATAATAATGATAATAATAACGATAATAATAACGATAATAATAACGATAATAATAACGATAATAATAACGATAATAATAACGAAAATAATAACGATAATAATAATGATAATAATAACGATAATAATAACGATAATAATAACGATAATAATAACGATAATAATAACGATAATAATAACGATAATAATAATGAAAATAATAATGATAATAATAATGATAATAATAATGATAATAATAATGATAATAATAATGATAATGATAATGATAATGATTGATAATGATTGATAATGATAATGATAATGATAAATGATAATGATAATAATAATAATAATAATAATAATAATATAATGATAATAATAATATAAATATAATGATAATAATAATAATATAAATATAATGATAATAATAATAATATAAATATAATGATGATAATAATAAAAATAATAATAATAATAATAATATAATGATAATAATAATAATATAAATATAATGATAATAATAATATAAATATAATAATAATAATAATAATGTAATGATAATAATAAAAATAATTATTATAATAATGATAATAATAATAATAATAATAATAAAAATAATAACAAAATGAACAATAGTAATAATAATAACAATGATAATAATAATAACAGCAACAAAATAACTATGAAAAAATGGTATAATTTATTATAATATAACAATAACAATAGTGTAATAATAGTAATAGTAATAATAGTTTTTAAAAAATAATAAAAAAATACTATCATTGTAATAAATTCTATCAGCAGTACAAAGTCAATGTAGATTTCTGCCATGAGCACACATATTAACTCTATTTTTAAACCCATAAGTGATAAAAAGTTATCTTGGCGAACAAATATATTGTGGTTTTGATTTTAGTTCCAGTGAAAAAAACAAAGGTTTACTAAAACAAACTTGTGTATAACAATCCATTTACTTAAATATGTTTGTTAAAGCTTTGCTTTCTCTCATAAATTAAGTTATCAAATTAATTAACATATGAGGAGTATCATTAGTTTTTACATCATCCAATATAAAAAAAATGCATGCATGATAGTTGATGAACTTTACATCCAAGTTAAACTAATCATTCAATGTGAACAAAAGAATCATCTCAGACAAGATATACAGTCTAGGTTGGTCAAGTTCAGCTGTCTTATTCTTGAGGTTAATATTCTGCTTCTAGTACACACCATTACATATGCAAATGATATATTAAATGACTAGGATGAATGCCCTTCCCTAATATTTTGACAATATTAATGTAATATCACACGACTGATAATATGTACAGTTACCTGCAATTGTAAACAAAACCTGAACACAGTGACCTGCATCTTACATCTTATACCCAGAAATACAGTTCAAATAACATGTTAATCTGACAAAATGAAATCACTGGAAAGAGATGGTGTATGAGATGGAAGCAATGACAGATTAGCATCAACCTCTTCAGCTCCAGTTGGGACCCCTTCAACTAGCTGATACTGAGTCACACCGCCCACTGTCTGTTGTAATACGAGCCGCCCATCAGCTGTCTGTAGCAACAACTCTGATCCATTGAGGATTGGTGCATCTGTAGAAAGGTTGTCTTGTACTTGGTCACTTGCCGAAGTGCTTGGGACAGGTACATTAGGGTCAGTCTCATTCTCAGTCAAGAATTGCTTTAACGGTGCTGTATTCCCCACAACTATTTGGATATCTCCGTGTGCAGGCTGACGAAGCAGCTGGTGAAGGCTGTCATCCATGCTTACTAGGACT